>NC_046664.1:80559616-80594243 GCF_010883055.1 Belonocnema kinseyi | reverse complement strand
CCCCCCCCAAAAAAAAAATAATTTCCTACCATAAGAGATGAATTTATTATTAATTTATAATATTTATAACAAAAAATTTTCAAGCAGAAAAGATGAATTTTCAGCAAGAGAGTTGAATTTTTAACCAAAGAAATGAATTTTCAATCAAAGGATCGAAATTTCGAACAAAACAATATTAAACTGCAGCCAGAAACAGGTTCATTTTCTACCAAACATTTTAATTTTCCAGCGAAAAAGTCGAAATTTGTATAAATCAGTTAAATTTTTAATTAAAAAAAAAAATCATTTTCAACCAAGAAATATGACTTTCTTTTACTAAAGAAGTTGAATTTCCTATAAAAAAAGATGAGTGTTTAACAAAACAGTATAATTTTCAAACAAAAAATGTGTATTTTTGATTAAATTAATTAAAATTCCAATCAAATAATTAAATGTTTAATAAAAAAATTAAACTTCCAACTAAAACATAAATTTTTTATACAAAAAATATTAATTCTGGACCAAAAATATATTAGTAGACCTTTCAACAAAAAAGAACTTAACTTTTAAACTTTTTTTTAATTCGATTTTATTAACTCAGTTCGCATTTAAGCAAAATAAAATAAATTAACATAAGAAGTTTCTTTAAACTATTATAAAAAAGAGATAATAGATTAAAAAATAAAAAAACGAACCTAAAATGAGATGGATTTAAGTGACTGAAGTGTTCTTTTTCCTGAAAAATTTCCATGAATTTTCCAGAATACTTACTTGCACAAGAGGATAAAGAAGTTGCCTCATCATCGATCCTGGTTTTGAAAGGGCAATCAATTCCGCCCAAAATTTGAGAGAATTTATATACTGCCAGTTGTAAACGGTGTTGAAGTTTTCCTAGGATAAATTTTGTTTTTTTCATATTTATCGATCCATCAGAATTTATCAATTGAAATTATTCAAGAAAAAATTGTTTTTAAATAAAATATTACCTTTTTCTTTAAAGTTAGGGCATTTCTCAGATGAATGGCGAGCTGACGAACAAACAAGAAAGCGTGGCTGTACGAAAAATTGCTATCAAGCAGATAAATTTCCGTCAAAGAGCGTCTCATAAAATTGATTCCGGGCCAATTTGAAGGCTTAACAAAGTGGGAATTTTGCACGTACTTGATGTACATCGTCTGGGAAAAAATTCAAACAATTCTTAAATAAACCAGAGTTTCTCTCAGGTTTTCCAGATCATTTTTTATTTTATCACGATAAAAAATCATGTCACTACAATCCAAAATACTTTAAAGTTGATCATTTTTCAACTGAAAAAAAACAATCAACTGAGATTTTTTAAATTCAATAATTTTTTGCTTTTTTTTTTAAATTATAATTTATTGAAATTTGATTGAGCCACCGAATTTAAATTATCGAATTTTAAAATACAGAGATTCAACTTCAACCAAAAACAGTTGAATTTATGACAAAAAAGGATGACTTTTTAACAAAATAGTTAAATTTTATAATTACAAAAATGAATTTTCAACCACGTAGTAGTATTATGGAACAAAAAAATATTAAACTTCGACCAAAAACAGTGGAATTTTCAAACTAAAGGATGAATTCCCAAAGGAAAATTAAATAATTCATATTTCAAGAACAATTTTCAACCAAATAGTTTCATTTTTAACCTATGAAGAAGAATTCTTCCCTACAAAGACAAATTTTTAATAGAAATGAATTTTTAGTTAAATAATTTAATTTTCAACCAAAGAGATGAATTTTAGATTAAAATTATGAATCTCCAACGAAAAAAAAAAAGAATTTTCAAAATAAAAGTTCAGTTTTCAACAAAAAATTAACATTTTATAATCATAAATTCAAAATTTTTAGACAAATAAATTTTTTTCAGTCTGAGCAGAAAAAAGTGTGATTAAAATTTTTGAACTTTCAGGCAAAAATATAAATTTTTTGTAAACAGTTGAATTTTCAGTCCTACAGTATGAATTTTTGATAAAAAAAAAAGTTAAATTTTAAACCATAAAATTGCAATTTTGACAAAAGAAAAGAGCAAATTTCAACTAAAAAGATTAGTTTTCTATTAATAAAAACGAGTTTTTATCTAAAAAAGGTCAATTAAAAAAAAAACTAAAAAGTTACATTTTCAATTAAAAAAAAAATCATTTTCAGTCAAAAAGGAAATTTACATTTTAATTAAAAAAATGAATCTTTTAACAAAGTAATTAAATTTTCAATCAACCAGATGAATTTTCATAAAAAAATTAAGAATCTTCAACAGGAAAACTTACAATGTTAATTAAAAAAAAAAATTTACAAAAAAAATGGTTAACAACGAAAAATTATTTTTTTTTGTAAAGTAGTTCAAATTTCAGTTAAATACATTAACTTTCTAAAAAAAAAAAATGAATTCTTAATTTCTCAATAAAAATTGTTGAAATTTCCAACAAATGAATGTAATTTTAAACCAAAGAGATGAATTTTAAATTAGAAGTATGAATTAAAAAAAAAACAGGAATTTTTAATAAAGTAGTTCAAATTTTATGAAAGTAGGTTCAATTTTCAATCGAAAAAAATCCTTTTCAAATAAAAACTAGTTAAATTTTTAGTTTAAAAAAATCATCTTTTAACAACAAAAAAAAGTAGGTTTAAACAAAGTAGTTAAATATGCAACCAAAGAGATGAATTTTCAACAAAAAATATGCATCTTCAACTAGAATAGTTAAATTTTCAATTAAAAAAATTAACTGAAAACCAAAAAAAAAAAATAATAATAAAGAATTTTTAACAACAAAAAATGCTTTTTTCCACCAAAAAGGATTGATTTTTAATTAATAATGTAATAAAAGATATTTCAAACAAAAAGGATGACTTTAATAAACTTTTTTGAAATTTTCAACAAAATAATTTAATTTTTAACCAACGAGATGAATTTTAAATTAAAAGTATGAATCTCTCTAAAATCTCTCTAAATCTCTCTAATAAAGTAGTTACATTATTTATCAACGAGATGAATTTTCATAAAAAAATTAGGAATCTTCAACAGAAAAATTTTATAACAACGAAAAATTATTATTTTTTTTTGTAAAGTGGTTCAAACTTCAGTTAAATAATTGAACAAAGTAGTTAAATTTGTAGCCAAAGAAATGAATATTTGACAACAATAAATGAATTTATAAGCAAGAAGAATCATTTTCTAGAAAAAAAGTCAATTTTTAAACAATTAGTTAAATTTTAAACCGGAAAATGGGTTTTCATTCTAAAAGTTAATTTTTTAAAATAAAAAAGGCGAATTTTTATTCAAAAACGGACAAATTAAATTTTCAATTAATCATTTTTAAACGAAAAAAACTAATAGTTGAAATTTCAATCAAAACGTATTTTAAATTTAAAAAAAAATTTAAAATTTTAAATTAAAATCAATTAAAAAAGATCGGTTTTCAAAAAGTAAAATAAAATACCATTTTTCAACTAAATAGTTAAATGTTCTGCGATAACTTAAATTTAATAAATCAAAAATAGCTTTTCTATACAAATTTTTAATAAAATTTTATAGTTCAATGCAACAGATTAGTTGAATTAAAAAAAGACGAATTTTTAATGAAATACTTTATTTTTAAGTTAAATTTTTTTTTTAAATCAATAAAACAGTTCAATTTTAATGAAGAGAACTGAATTTTCAACTAAAAAGAATTGTACCCAAAAATGAAATTTAAATTTTTAATGAAAGTAAATAAATGTGCAAACAAGAATAACAATTTTCTAGAAAAAAATTCAATCTTCAAACACATAGAAAAACTAATTTTTCTAAAATGAGTTAAATTTTCAACTAAAAAGAGATGAATTTTGAATCAAATGCAGGAATTTGCATCCAAATGGTTAATTCTTAATCTAAAAAAGGCAAATTTTTAAAACAAAATAAAAGTTGAATTAAAAAAAAGATGGGGATTTTTCTTAAAAAAAAAGTTTGTTTTTTAATTTTAAAATTGTTGTTTTTTCGCTATAAAAAAATTTAAAAAAACGTTTCAAAATATGTTCTTTCAGTAATATTAAATTCAAATTTTCTGAAGAGTCTCAAGATTTAATTATAATTAATTTTCCAATTACCTTGAGAAGAGTTTCAAGGACGGATTCTTTTTGGCTTGTTGCAATTTGAAGAATACAGAGAAAAGCAACAATTCTGACAGTTTCTTCCCCCGACGACCAGAATTTCAACAAAATTTTTAGAAGCGGTTTTCGAAGGGAAGAATAACATTGAGTGAAGGGCAACATTTGATGAAGATGTTTCAAAAGTGGGGCGATGATGTCCTCTGATGTTACGCACCGCAAAAGCTGGAAATAATTACAATAATAGGTGGGGAAAAAAAAATTATAAGTTATTATCCAATTTTTTCTTTAAAATATACCTTGATAAGATCTGTGAGGTAGGATTTCAGCGCTCCTTTCACTTTAACAAATTTCTTTGCCTTGTGAGCTTCGAAACGCGTCTGGGAACCGAGGTTTAGAAATCTTTTGAACGCTTCCGGCAAATTCATTACGCACATTTGCACAACTCCATTGAATACTGAATTTTTAAACAATAAGATTAATTTTCAAACCAAAAGATTAATTATCTATTTAAAAATACCTGTTTTAAACAAAATATATGAAATTTTAACGAAATACTATAATTTTTAAATTAAAGAAGAAAAATGTTTAATTAAAAAATTACTTATTAACAAAGTAATATAACTTTGAACCAAAAAAGAATAATTTTTTACAAAAAATTAAACAGCTGATATTTCAACAAAAGAAAAATACTTGACATTAAATAAAAAAAGTTGAATTTAAAGAAAAACGACAAATTTGGAATATCTAAAAAAAAAATTGAAGTTCAAAAAGAAATGAATTTTCAACTTTAAATAACAAATACTGAGGTTTTAAAAAAAAGACGAATTTTTAAATATTAAGATTTATTTTCAAACAAGATTAATTTTCTACAAAATAAAAACAAACAATTTTCTAACAAAATACAGGAATTTTGGGACGAAATATTATAATTTTAAATTAAAGAAAACCAATTATCAATTAAAAAAATTAAATTTTGACAAAGTAATATAACTTTGAACCAAAAAAAGAATAATTTTTAATGAAAAATTAAATAGCTCATATTTCAACAAAAAAGAAAAAGACTTTGAGATTAAATAAAAAACACTTGAATTTAAACAAAAATGACAAATTTTAAATAAAATCATCGTTTTTGAAGTTCAAAGAGAAATGGATTTTCAACTTAAAAAAATAAATACTGATGTCTTCAACCTAAAAGATGAATTTTTAAACAATATAATTTATTTTTAAAAAACAAAATTAATTTTCTATCAAAAAATGCAATTTTTAAACAAAACACTTGAACTTTTGACGAAATACTCTAATTTTAAATTAATGAAGACAAATTATCAATTTAAAAAATTACTTTTTAACAAAGTAATATAGCAATTTTATATTTCTTAATAAAAATAGCAAATTAATAAAAATAGCAATTTTATATTTCTTAATAAAAATTAAATCGCTGATATTTCAACAAAAGAGAAAAGACTTTGAAATTAAAAAAAAAAAACAGTTGAATTTAAACAAAAACGACAAATTTTAAATAAAATGATGAATTTTGAAGTGCAAAAAGAAATGAATTTTCAACTTTAAATAATAAATACTGAGATTTTAAACCGAAAAGATGCATTTTTAAATAAAAAATATTAATTTTTAACGAAATACTCTAATTTTAAATTAAAGAAGAAAAATGTTCAACCAAATAGATCAATTTTGAAAAAAAAAAAAATATATATATCAACAGAAACTGGAATAATTCAATTTTCAGGCGAAAAAACTAATTTTCAACTTAACTAAAGAATTTTTAACTAAAATAACGAATATTTAACTGAAATGGTAGAATTTTCAACCAAAAGTTGATTTTTTAAATAATAAGATTAGTTTTTAAATAATAAGATTAATTTTTAAACAAAAAGATAAATTTTCTATTCAAAAATAAAATTTTTAAACAAAACATATTAACTTGTAACACAATACTCTAATTTTAAATTAAAGAAGACAAATGTTCAACCCAATAATTCAATTTTGAACCAAACAAAAAAAATTGTCAACAGAAACTGGAATAGTTAAATTTTCAGTCGAAAAAATTAATTTTTAAACTAACTTAAATTTTCAGTCGAAAAAATTAATTTTCAACCTAACTGACCAATTTTTAACTAAAATAATGAATATTTAATTGAAATACTGGAATTTTCAACAAAAGTTGAATTCTTACACAATAAGATTAATTTTTAAACAAAAAGATTAATTTTCTATTCAAAAATAAAATTTTTAAACAAAACATATTAACTTTTAACACAATACTATAATTTTAAATTAAAGAAGACAAATGTTCAACCCAATAATTCAATTTTGAACCAAACAAAAAAAATTTTCAACAGAAACTGGAATATTTAAATTTTCAGTCGAAAAAATTAATTTTCAATCTAACTGACGAATTTTGAACTAAAATTTTCAAATAAAAAGATTGATTTTCAAACAAAAAGATTAATTTTCTACGAAAAAAATTTAAAAAAATAAAATAAAATACAGGAATTTTTGACAAAATACATGAATTTTCAATTAATTAAGACAAATACGCAATCAAATAGTTGGATTTTGAACAAAAAAAAACACCGAATTTTGAACAGAAAATGGAAGAGATGAATTATTACCTAAAATTATGGAATATTCAACTGGAATAATCGTTCTCAAAAATAAATGGTCAACCGATAAAGACGTAGTTTCAATTTTAAAAAAATTGAACAAAAAAGGAAACAAATTTTCAATAAATTGTTGAATTTTCAGCAAAAAAATCCTTTTAATCAAAAGAAAAAACCAATTTTCAATGAAATTGCTCATTTTTCAACCCAAAAAAAAGAATTTCTAATGAAAATTATAAATCTCCAACTAAAAAGTATTATTTTTTAACAAAAGATTTTAACTTTCACACAAGTAATTTAATTTCGAACCTAAAAAATGATTTTTCAACTATTTTGGTAAATATTTAACTGGAATACTTGAATTTTTAACAGAAAAGAACTTTTAAACGATATTTATTTTTAAATAAAATCATAATTTTCTATAAAAAAAAATGGATTTTTAAACAAAATACCGGAATTTACAATTAAAAAAGAGAAATTCGCAGCCGAATTGTTGAATTTTTCACTAGAAAAAATCAATTTTCAACCAAAAGTGTAACAGCTAAATTTTCAGATGAATTTTTAATCATAAAGATTAATTTTCTACAAAAAAAAGACGAATTTTCTGCAAAAGAGCATAAATTTTCAAACAAATAGTTCGATTTTTAAATTAACAATACACCAATTTTCAGTCAAAAAGTTGAATTTTCATCCAAAAAATATCAATTTTCAACCAACTATTCTACAAACAAATTAATTTTTAACAGAAGAGTTTAACTTTTAAGAGCAAGGAGTTGAATTCGTAACTAAAAAAAAACTGTTTTTCTTGTAACCGAAAAAAATTCTATTTCAAAATTCTACTCTCAACTAAAATAAAAAATCAAATAAAAATTGGCGAAGGTATGAATTTTAATATACAGGAACCTGCGAAAAATTTTTTTAGCAGAGAACAAGTTTTTAAAAACATATTTTTTCTTTACGTAAATAAAAACCCAGTACCATGAGAAAAATTGAAGGAATTTTTGAGGTTTTCAAGTGTTTTCAGGACGTTAAAAGCCCCTTTATTTAAAAAAAAAATATACTTATTAGATGCTAAAAAGTGTTGCAAATTTAATTTACCTGCGCTGCCGTCGACTTTGTACCGTGAAATTTCTTTATTTGTTTCCTCATCCATTTTATCTCCAAGTGTTGCTATAGCTGCGTGAAAAACTTCAACAGCTATTTTGATAGTTTTTGTAGTCCTTTGGCCAAAAAAAAAAACATTGTTTTCGATACAAATTTAAAATCTTTAAATTTATTTATTTATTTTATAGAAGAAAATCTCTTTTCTGCTATAAATGATGGCTTTTTAACAAAATACTTTAATTTTCAATTTAAAAAGATAAATTCGCAACAAAAAACGTGTCAAAGTTTATATATCAATAAAAAGTATGAAATTTCTAGAGAAAAAGAAAAAGAATTTTAAAACCAAAATGACGAAATTTCAAAAAAAAAAAAAAAAAAAAAAAAGATTTTTCACTCAAGAAATTAATAATAGTTGATCTAAAGCGTTAATCCAAGAAAATTATTTTTGTACCAAAAAAGAAGAATTTGCAGCTGAAAAAGACCAATCTTAAAAAAATGTAACAGTTACATTTTCAGTAAAAAAAATTAATTTTAAATAAAAAATAAGACTTTTCTACTGAAAAGTTAAATTTTCAACCAGACACAAAATATATATTTTTTTTAATTTAGTTTAACTTTCACCAAAGTAGTTAGATTTTCAATTAAAAAGGATGAATTTGCAACAAAATAATTCAAATTTCAATCAAAAAGCAAAGAAGAATAATTTTCAACCAAAAAGTTGCGTTTTCATAAAAAAAACTAAATTAAATTAAATTAATTTAATAAAAAAATATTTCAGTTGACTTTTCACGATCAAAATATAAATGTTTAAAGAAGAAATAAGTTTCCACGAAAAAATTGAATTTTCAATCCAGAAAGAGTAATTTTGAACAAATAAATTACATTTAAAAAAAATTGTTATATGACCTATCAAATAGATGCATTTTGATAAAAAAAGATGAAATTTCTCTTGCAAGAGAAGAATTTTTGATGACAAAAAATAAAGAAAAAGTAAATTTTTTAAATTAAAAAAAAATTCAAAGAAATAGTTAAATTTTTACCCAAAGAAAATTACAGTTTATTTAAAAAAAAAGAATTGTAAAGTAAAACTTAATTTTCTAGGAAATAGTTCAATTTTCAAGAAAACAATTGCATTTTTATCAAAGAAACATGCAATTTTTCTACTAAGAAACTTTAATTGTTAAATCAAAAAGACCAAATTTCGGCAAAAAATAGTTTTCATCCAAAAAAAGATTGCAGTTGACTTTTCAGAAAAAAATATAAATTTTAAACAAAAGGTTAAGGTTCTACGAAAAAGATTTGAATTTTAACCCAAAAAGAGAAATTTTTAACAAAACAGTTTAATTTTCATCCAAAAAGTATATCTTAATTTTCATCCAAAAAGTATACCTTTTTAAAAAAATTGTCCAATTTTAAGGCAAATAATAAAAAAAAATCTTTTTCACATGACACTCAATAATTTGTTTAATTAAATTAAATTTTAAATTAAATGCCGCTAGCCTGAAAAATTAAAAAAATTTAGACTTTTATAAGTTCTACAGTTCGAAGATTAAAAGAATTTAAATTCAAACCTATCAAAACCTGTGTTTGTTTTGAAATCTTTATAAATATTCACTTAAAAAAAAAAAGAATTTAAAAATTCAAAATTCTCAAAACTCTGCATTTTGCTTTAACTTTTTTGGATTAACTTCAAATTTCAATTTTCTTTCGAAATTAAAAAAAAATATCGAAATATTAATGAAAATTATTAAAAAATAGTCTGAAATTATCTAGAAAATCTTTCAGAGTTGAAAAAATAGCCTTTGAATCTTTGCAGATTCGTTTTTGACAATTTGGAAAATCCTTCTAAATTTTCTAAATTTTTTGTTGGAATTTTTAAAAAATCTGCAGTTTTTAAAATTATTAAAAAATTTTAATTATTTTTTAATCATCTCAAAACTTTTAAATATCTCTTAAACTTGCTAAAACTTTTATAAATTAATCATTATTTTATTTTTATTCAATCAAAATCAAAATCCTTGGATGGCATAAAAAAATTTGTTATCATTTTAAAAAATGTACATGTTGTTTTAAAACGTTCTGAAATTTTTTCAAGCTCTAAATCAATAATTTATTTATAAAATTTAAAAAAATTTCAGTCACTCTAAAGATTTTCTTAAAATGAATTTTTAGAAAATCATCATTTGCAAATTTTTCCAGGAATTCTACGCAATTGTTTTTATTATCTTAAAATCTTCGAAAATCTTTGGACGGCATCAAAAATTTATACTGCATTCTTCAAAAATTCTACTTTTTTTCAATTTTTGCAATAACTTGAAATATTCGTTTATTAAATCTTCATGCAAAATTATGTAAACATAAAATTTCTAGCACTTTTTTAAATACAAAATTTGCCTTTTTTTTGTATTTTAAACCTGTTTAATTTTAAAATTTTACAATTAAAAGTGATAGAATTTAAAAAAGTTCAAATTACAAATTCATGAATTTTAAAAATATAGAATTGTAAATTATTCTATTTTCAAGATTTATATTTTAAGGGTATGTAATTTTGAATGCTTTTTAATAGTTCAAATCTGAAGATTTATAATGAAAAATTCTTCAATTTTAAAGATTTACAATTTAAAATTGTACAATTTTGAAAAATTCATATTTAAAATTCATTATTATGGAATGTTTATAGTTTAAAATAATTTTTATTCGAACGCTCTTTTCAAATATCTGTTTCGTCTTTAAGATTTTTCTTAAAAATTAATTTTATTACAAAATTCATATCTTTCTAAAATTATTATTATTTTGTTGAAACTCAATTTTTCAACTATACCAGTAGAAAATTGGACTATTTTGCTAAAAATCTGTTTTTATTTTATTTTGTTGTTGTTAAGAATTAGATTTTCTAACGGAAAATTCAACTTCTACTTGTGTTAATTGATCTTTTTGTAATGAAAATTCCACTATTTAATTCTTTTTTGGAGAAAATTATTCTTTACTATTAAAATTTCATCTTTTTGGTAGATATAAAATTCACCTGTTCAAGTTGAAGATTTACAATTTTAGTTGAAAATTCATGTCCTTTATTGAAATTGTATTGAAATTTACCATTGAAAACTCCTAAATTTTTTCAAATTAACGATCAGTCCTCCATTTTAAAGATTTGCAATTAATAGTGCTAGAATTGAAAAAAAAGTTCAAATTAAAACTTCGTAAATTTTGAAAATATAGAATTTTAAATTATTATATTTTAAAGATTTACAATTTAAAGTTGTACAATTTTGAAAAACTCATTATTATGGAATGTTTATAGTTTAAAATTATGTTAATTTGAACGTTTTTCTTTAAATATGTACTTCATTTTAAAGATTTTTGTTAAAAATTAATTTTTTGTTGAAAGATTCATTTTGTTTAAAAATTCATCTTTTTCTCTGTTTTTAAAAATGTAATTACTTTGTTGTAAATCAATTTTTGAACTATTTTGCTGAAAATCTGTTTTTTTTTTTAGAATTATATATTTTAACGGGAAATTCAACTTTTATTTTTTAAATTTATCTTTTTTGATGAAAATTCAACTATTTGGTTGAAAATCGATATTTGAAAAATGATTTACTTTGTGGAAAATTGGTCTTTTTTTTGCAGAAAATCCATGTATTTTATTGAAAAATTGTATTTTTTTATAAAAAATTAATCTTTTTGTTTAAAAATTAATTTTTTTTCTTCGGAAAATCATCATTTTCATTGAAAATTCAAAAGTTCCAATTAAATATTCATCATTTTTGTTTAAAATTCAATTATTCCAGTTCAAAATTCATAATTTTATTCGAAAATTCATTTATTTTTTAATTTTTGGCTCTGTTGTGTTAATATATTTTTGGAATGAACGTCATGAATAAAAATAAATATTTGCATTTTGCGGCCCGTATTTTTATTGCTCACAATTGAGGAATTTTTAATTACAAATGTACGGAATTAAATAAATAAATTTAAAGTCCAAAATTTTCGAAATAGAAAATTAATATTTTTTTGTTACTCTTGGTAATTGAACCATTCCAAAGAATAGCTTTCAAAATTGCATCATTTTCTATTCTATACATTAGATAATTTTGATTTTTAAATCTTAAAAATTGAACTATATGTTTTTTAAAAAAGTACAAAATTGTATTATTTTAAACAATAAACATTCCAAATAAAAAAAGTACTTCAAGTGGTTTTTAAAGTAGAAATAGTATTTCAAAAAGGAAATATTTACCTTTTTTCTTGTTAAAAAATCAACTATTTGCGGTTAAAAGTGGCTCTTTTGTTAAAAATTAATTTTTTGTTTCAAGAATCATTTTATTAAAAAATTCATATCTTTTTAAAAATGTAATTTCTTTGTTGAAAATCAATTTTTTGAGTAAAAATTGAACTATTCCAGTGGAACATTGAACTTATTTTGCTGAAAATCCGTTTTTTACCATTGAAGAATTTTTAATTGAAAATATACGAAAAGTAAATAAATAAATTAAAAATTTTTGAAATGGAAGATTGATTAAAAATTTTTTTTACTCTTCAAAATTGAACCTTTTCAAAGAAAATATTTCAAAATTGCATAATTTTCTATTCTAGTCATTAAGTATTGAAGTGTCTTCAATTGTAAGTACTTTTTTTAAAATTTGTAATGTTTATTATTTAAAATAATACACTTTTGAACTTTTTTTTTAACATGTAGTTCAATTTTTAAGATATAAAGTGCAAAATTATTCAATTTTGAATATTTACAATTGAAGAGACTTCAATACTAAATGAATAGAATTTATTATTTATTTAATTCCGTAGATTTTCAATTAAAAATTCTTCAATTGTGAGCAGTAAAAATGAATTTTCAACTAGAATAATTAAATTTTAAACCAAAATGATAAATATTTAATTGGAATAATTAAATTCTCAATCGAAGCCATGACTTTCTGAAGAATAAAATTAACTTTTAAACAAAAAGATTAATTTTCTATTAAAAAAATACAATTTTTCAATAAAATAAATCAATTTTCAACTAAAATAATAAATCTTCAACTGGAACAGGTGAATTTTATATCTACCAAAAAGATGAAATTTTAATAGTAAAGAATAATTTTTTCCAAAAAAGACGAATTTTCTACCAAGTACATAAATTTTTAAATAACTTAATTTTTAAATATTAATTTTCAATTAAATAGTTGAATTTTCATTACAAAAAGATCAATTAACACAAATAGAAGTTGAATTTTCCGTTAGAAAATCTAATTCCTAACAACAAAAATAAAATAAAAACAGATTTTTAGCACAATAGTCCAATTTTCTACTGGTATAGTCAAAAAATGAGTTAAAAAAAACTAATTATATTTTTAAAAAGATATGAATTTTTTAATAAAATGAATCTTGCAACAAAAAATTAATTTTTAAGAAAAATCTTGAAGACGAAATACATATTTTAAAAGAGCGTTCAAATAAGCATTTTAAACTATAAACATTTTGTCATAATGAATTTTAAATTTGAATTTTTCAAAATTTAAAAATTTTAAACTGTAAATCTTTAAAATTGAAGAATTTTTCAATATAAATCTTCAGATTTAAACTATTAAAAAGCGTTTAAAATGGCATTTTTAATTTGAACTTTTTTAAAACTTTATCACTTTTAATTGTAAAATTTCCAAATTAAACAGGTTGAAAATACAAGAAAAAGGCAAATGTTGTATTTAAAAAAGTGCTAGAAATTCTATGCTTACATAATTTTGCATGAAGATTTAATAAACGAACATTTGAAGTTATTGCAAGAATTGAAAAAAGTAGAATTCTTGAAGAATGCAGCATAAATTTTTTATGTTGTCCAAGGATTTTGGAAGATTTTAAGATAATAAAAACAATTGCATGGAATTCCTGGGAAAATTGCAAATGATGATTTTTTTAAAATTCATTTGAATAGAATCTTTAAAAATGACTGAATTTTTTTTTTAATTTTATGAATAAATTATTGATTCAGAACTTAAAAAATGTCAGAACGTTTTAAAACAATATGTACATTTTTTAAAATTACAACAAATTTTGTATTCCATTCAAGGATTTGGAAAGGTTTTTTAAGAGAATATTAAGATTCATAAAAAAATGTAATTTGATGGAATGATTGAATAAAAATAAAATAATAATTAATTTATAAAAATTTTAGCAAGTCTAAGAGATTTTTAAAGGTTTTGAGATGATTAAAAACTTCAAATTTTTTAAAAATTCCAACAAAAAATTTAGAAGACTTGAAAGGATTTTTCAAATTGTCAAAAACGGAATCTGCAAAGATCTAAAAGCAATTTGTTCAACTCTGAAAGATTTCTAGATAATTTTAGACTATTTTTCAATAATTTTCATTAATATTTCGATATTTTGTAAAAATTTCGAAAGAAAATTGAAATTAAAAAAAAAAAGAAAATTTTTAATCAATTTTTCTTAAAGAGAATTTTAATTGTTTCCGACATAAAATTTCCGAAAATTATATAATTTTGTAAATTTACTTTGTTTATTCATTTTTTAATTTAGATAATTGAACCTTTGAATATCAAAATTTTTTAGCGTTAATTTCAAAAGTTTAAAATTCAAAAGAGTTTCAGTTTGAATCTTAATTTGAACTTCAGTTTTCCTAACTTTAAATGAAAACATTTTTAGCTTCAAGTGTTCGAATTCATTAATTTCAATGACCGTAAAAAATTGTTGTGAACCGAGATTTTTTTTGCAAAAAAAGGCCACCCTAAAATATGTTTCTTAATATTCACAAAAATCAGGTGTCATGTGAAAAAGAATTTTTTTTTATTATTTGCTTAAAAATTAAACTGTTTTGTTAAAAATTCGTCTTTTTTGGTTAAAAATTCAACTCTTAACATTAACTTTTTGTTTAAAATTGATATTTGTTTTTCTGAAAAGTCAAATCAAATCTTTTTTGGATGAAAACTATTTTTTTCTGCAAAAATTTGTCTTTTGGATTCAAAAGTTAAAGTTTTTTAGTAGAAATATTGCATGTTTCTTTGATAAAAATGCAACTGATTTCTTGAAAACTCAACTTATTCCTAGAAATTAAGTTTTATTTTACAATTCTTATTTTTTTGGAGAAAAATAAACTGTAATTTTTTTTGGGTAAAATTTTGTTGTTGAAAATCCTGCTGTTTTTTTGAAAATTTATCTATTTCGTAGAAGATTTACTTTTTCTTTAAATTTAATATTTTGCTGTTGAAAAGAGAACTATAATCCTTTCTGGATAAAAATTCAACTATTTTTTCTTGTTGTTGAAAATTTGTTGCTTTAAAATAAAAAAATTCATGAGTTTTAAGAGAAATTTCATCCTTCTTGAATAAAAATTCAACTGTTTGGTTGAAAATTACAATAATCTAATTTATTTTAAAGTCATAATTTTGGTTGAAAGTTTTTTTGTTGTTAATTTATCTATATCGCTGAAAATGGTAAAAAAATAGTAGTTTTTTATTAAAAATTTATCAATTTTAGTACAAATTTTATTTTTCTTGAACAGAAATGAAACTATTTAAAAGAGAATTAAACTTTTTTTAATTCCTTCTTTTTGATTGAATAACTTCGTCTTTTTGGATTAAATTTTTTTTCTTAATGAATATTTAGAATTTAGATTATGTAGAATAACTAAAATTCTTATTTTTAAACCGCGAATAGTTGAATTTTTGACTAAAAAAAAGCTCAAATTCGCAACGAACAATGTACATTTTTTAAAAATTTTATTTCTATAATATTTCCTCTTTGAAATACTACTTCTACTTTAAAAACTACTTAAATAACTTTTTTTTCTTTAATTTGGAAGTTTTATTTTTTTAGTAATAATTTAAAATTTAAATGAGAAAATATTTATATTAATAATTAAACGAAATTTAATTTAAAAAAAAATAATTTAAAGAAAATAAGAATCGTACTTGTCTTTTTGTAAGCTCTCTTGCCATGATCTTAACAGTTTTAGTGTAACTTTCATAGGTCCGTCCGACGAAATGGCCTCTCCTTCTTCAGGCTCGTAGTCACTTTCATCACTAGCAATCTGCAAAAAAAAAAACAATATATAAATAAAAAAAATATAATAAAAAAATTTTAAACTTTTAGAATTGAATTTTAAAAGTTTTTCAACTCAAAAATTGTGTATTCAAATCCTCAAAACATTTTCATTTTATTATTTTAAGTAATTTTAAGCTAGACACATTATTAATTAAAAAATATATATATATATATTTTTAAATAAACATTTCTTAAATTAGAAATTACATTTTCATTTTAAATTCAAATTAATTTATTTCAAATAATACTCGAAATTTTTTCAGAACTTTTAAATATATTTTAAGATAAACTGAATTTTTCCTACAAGTTTGAGAAAATTCTGCAAATTAAACAAAATTGTTATTATAAATTACAATAGAAAATTGATTATTTTTAAAAAATTAGAGTGATGTAGATTTGTACAGATTTCGAACAAAAAATTTAGAATCTTTTTGAGAATTGTGAAAAGCTTCAAAAGAATAAAATTATTTTAGGGATTTTTGTTTAATTTGCAAGGTTTTCCAAAAATTGTCGGGAAAATTTGAATAATTTTAAAATATATTTAGAAGTTCTGAAAAAAATTAACACACTTCGTTTAAATTGCTTGAAATGATTAAAAAAACAAACGCTCTTCCATTTATTTTATTTAATATTTAAAAGTTTCTCATTTTTTCAATTTTCGCGACAGTTTTATGACATTTTTTAAATCCAAATTTTAGGCGCTTTTAGTTTTCAGTAAAATAATTAAACTTTGAACAAAATAGTTCAATTTTCAAACTAATTTTAAATCTTCAAGTTAAAGTATCAATTTTTCATGAAAAAATTAAGATTATAGTTTCGTTTTGAAACAGAAAATAATTTACAACTGAAAAAATTAATTTGTAATCAGGAAAATAAATTTTTAATAGAGTGGACCAGCCTTTAACCACGAAAAGTGATGAATTTTCAATTAAAATGATGAATCTTTGAAAAAAAAGAATTTTTAACAAAGTAGCTAAACTTTTTTTAACCCAGAACTCGAATTTTCTAGTCAAATAGACACATTTTCAACAAATTTAAATTCTAACCAAAAGAAGATTTTTTTTGGTAAATTAGATGCATTTTCAACCCAAAAATATAAATTAAAAAAAAAAAAGAATATTGAGCAAAATAGATGAACTTTTAAAGAGTAAAATAAATTTTAAACACAGAAGTTTAACTTTTACCCAAGTAGTTGAATTTGTGATAAAAAAAATCATCCAAAAATAGAAGTTGCATTTTTAATTAAAATAAAGATCAAATTTCTATCAATAGAGATGAATTTCCAAAAAATAGAGGAATTTTTAACAAAAAAAAAAGTGCACTTTCCACGACGGAAAGATTTTTTAATCAAAAGAGAAAAAAATTTGAACCAAATTTTTGAATTTTCAAGTCAAAAAGATGAATCCTTTAAAAAACAATTGAATTTTCAACTAGAAAATGTGAATTTTTTACCAAAAAGTTCATTTTCATCCAAAGAATTAAATTTTCTACGAAAATAATAAAACTTGTAACTCAAAAAGAAAAATATTGAACAAAAAAGTTGAATTTTCCAGCCCGAAAGACTAATTTTTTTTACAAAAAAGTTAAAAATAGGGGAACCAATATATAAGATTTCAGAAATTTAAATGAAACTGTTGTTAAAATTTAACAAAAAAATGGAATAAATAAATTTTCAGTTAAAGAAATTAATTTTTATTCAAAAGATTAATAGAAAAATGTATTAGATTTCAGAAATTAGATACAATTGTTGTTAAAATAAAATAAATAAAATATATATATAAATAAAAAATAAATATTCAAATTTATTAATTTATTTTCAAGAAAAAAATGTATTTTCTTCTATAAAAGATTAATTTTCAACAAAAAATTGGAATTTTCAACCTTAAAAGATAAATTCCAAAGAAAAAAGTAGCATGGTTTATATTTTAATAAAAAAAGGTGAAACTAATAAAAAATAAAAGATTTTTAACATCAAAAAGACGAATTTTCAACAAAATAGTTGAATATTTAGTCAAAAGATTGATTTTCAACAAAGAAAGATTAATTTTCTACAAAAAAAAAGAGAATTAACGAAAAAATAGTTGATATTTAAAAAAAAAGGAATCTCAATGTAATTTTTTTACTTTTAAAATTAGAATAATTTTAATTTTGTTATACTTTTCACATAAAATCTTTTAGAAACGGAATAAAACAGTATTTCAGATACAAATAAAGATTTTTCATTCAAGACAAAAAAAATTCTATCTACAAAAATTGAATGTTCAAACAAAAATATGACTTTTCAGGAAAAAATTCATTTTAAACCAAAAAAAGGCTTTTCCACAATATAGTTACATTTTTCAATCAGACATAAGTCTAAAATAAATTTTTTTTGTAGACAATGTAGTTTAAATTTGACTCAAATAGTTGAAATTTCAATAAAAAAATATTTAATCCAAAAAGAGGAATTTTTAACCTAACAGGATGACTTTAACAAAAATTTTGAATTCTCTATCAAATAGTTTCATTTTTTATCAAAAAATGTGAAATTTTTCTTAAAACAGATCAATTTTTGCTTTAAAAAAATTTAATTTAGTTGAATTTAAATTTTTAACAAAAAAAATTAATTTTTAATACAAAAAAAGAGAATACTGAACAAAACAGTTAAATTTTCAACAAAATAGACGAACTTTCAAAGAGTAAAATAAATTTAAACACAAAAAAATTGAATTTGCAAATAGAAAATGTGAATTTTCTACCAAAAAGTTCATTTTCATTCAAATAGTTGAATTTTATACGAAAATAATAAAACTTGTGACTCAAAAAGAAAAATATTGAACAAAAAAGTTGAATTTTCTAGCCGAAAACACTAATTTTTTAAATAAAATAGTTAAAAATAGACAAACCAATATTGGAATAGTTGAAACTTTCAGTTGAAAAATTAATTTTAAACCAAAATATTGACAACAAATATTATTAGATTTCAGAAATTTAAATGAAATTGTTGTTAAAATTAAAAAAAATGGAATAAATAAACTTTCAGTTAAAAAAATTAATTTTCATTCAAAAGATTGACAGAAAAATTTACTAGATTTCAGAAATTTAAATGCAATTTTTGTTAAAATTGAAAAAAAGGAATAGTTAAACTTTCAATCGATTACTTTTCTATCAATAAAGACGAATGTTTAATAAAAAAAAAAGTCAACAAAAAATGAAAGTTACATTTTGAAGTAAAAAATTATTTTTTAGTAAAAAAAAAAAAAAGATTTTGAACAAAGAGGTGCAACTTTTACTCAAGTAGTTGAATGCGCAATTAAAAAAGATCATCCAACAATAGAGTAGTTGCATTTTTAATTTAAGAAAAGATCAAGTTTCTATAAAAAGAGATGAATTTCCAAAAAATAGACTTATTTTTAAGAAAAAATATAAAATATTCAACAAATAGTTATATTTTCCAGTCCAAAATACTAATTTTTTTACAAAATAGTTATATTTTCACGCAGAAAATATGAATTTTAAATAAAAAACGAGACATTCTCAATCAATAATCGAATAGTTAAATTTTCAGTTAAAAACTTAATTTTAAACAAAAAGATCGATAACAAAAAATAGCTAAATTTCCAATAAAAAAATGAACCTTTAAAGAATAAAATAAAAAGAAATAAAAGAATCGTTGTATTTTTGATTAAAGAAAATATCAAATTTCTATGAAAAGAGATGAATTTCCAAAAAATATAGACGAATTTTCAACAAAATAAGTGAATTTTCTACGCAGAATTTTTAACGAAAAGTTCATTTTCATCCAAATAGTTGAATTTTCTACGAAAATAATAAAAATTGTAACTCAAAAAAAAAATATTGAACAAAAAATTTGAATTTTCCAGTCCGAAACAATAATTTTTTTACAAAATAGTTAAATTTTTACTCAGAAAATATAAATTTTAAACAAAAAAAAAAACGAAAAAAAGACAAACCAATAATATAATAAATAAACTTTCAGTTAAAAAATTAATTTTCAACCAAAAGATTGACAGCAAAAAATGATTATATTTCAGAAATTTAGATGAAATTGTTGTCAAAATTGAAAAAAATTGGGAATAAATGGAAAACTTTGAAATATCTTCGATTCTAGCTTAAAAATTTTCACAAAATTGTTACATTCTCAAGCGAATTTTTCTGAATTTTTAACATAAAAGTTGCAATAATAAAAAAAAAAAAGAAAATATTAACCAAAAACATTATTGGACGTTAAAAAGGGATTTTACATTGGACTGTTTTCTTATTTAAATATCCTACATTTTAATTTGAAAAAAAAAGTTAAAAAAAAAGAATATTGAACAAAATAGTTAAATTTTCAACAAAAGAAATGAACTTTCAAAGAGTGAAATAAATTTTTAACAAAGATCTTCAACTTTTACCCAAGTAGTTGAATTTGCAATTAAAAAAAGATCAAATTTCTATCAAAAGAGATGAATTTAAAAAAAATACAGACGAATTTTTAAGAAAAATTAAATATTAAAAAATATACTACAAAACAGTTGAATTTTTCAGTTCAAAACACTAATTTTTTACAAAATAGTTAAATTTTCACCCAGAAAATATGAATTTTAAACAAAAAATGGTGTAGTTAAACTTTCACTTAAAAAATTAATTTTTAACGAAAAGATAGACAAAAAAATGATAGGATTTTATAAATTTAAATTAAATTGTTGTTAAAATTAAAAAAAAATGGAATCGATTTCAGAAATTTAAATGATATTGTTAAGATTGAAAAACAATTGAGAATAAATGAGAAACTTTGAAATATCTTCGATTGTAGCTTCGTAATTTTCACCGGCACATGATGAACAATCTATTGTTAAAGATGTGTTTTTCAACTTTCAAATAAAATAAAAAAATTATAAATCAAGTGAAAATTGCCAAAATAGAAAATGCAAAATCTAAGGACTTTTCCAGGTTTTCAAGGATTTCAAAGACGCTAGACACCCAGATTAAATTTTTAAAAAAGGCTAGGAAGTTAAAATTTTTGTTTAATTTACCTCAAGATTTGCGTTTGGAATATGCCTTGAATCATTTTCATCATCAGAACATTCCTCGTTATCTGATACGTCGAAATCAAGTAGATTTTTATCGTTTTGTTTTAAAAACGAGTAAAATTCTGGATCAGTGTCTTTCAATTTCATTAACGATTTTTTGTGTTCTTCTGGATCCAGATCGCTTTCTCCACTGTCTGAAGCCTCAGCTTCAGCTTCATCATTTGATTCATCTGTAAATATTTTCTCTTAAAAACGAATTTTCAAAAAAAAATAGTTGAACCTAAAAAGATAAATTCCCAACAAAAAAAGTAGCACAGTTTATAGTTTAATAAAAAAAAGGTGAAATTCATACTAAAACAAAATATTTTCAAGACCAAAACGAAGAATTTTCAATAAAATAGGTGAATCTTTAATCAAAAGATTGATTTTCAACCAAGAAACATTAATTTTCTACAAAAAAAAGAGAATTAACGAAAAAAAGAGTTGATGTTAAAAAAAGGAATCTCAATATAATAGTTAACTTTTCAAACTAGAATTTTATTCTTGTTATACTTTTAACATATGATCCGTTATAAACGTAACAAAACAGTATTTCAGATACATATTGAAAATATTCAATTTTATTCATTTATTTTCAACAAAAAAATGTATTTTCAACCAAAAAAATATAAAATCCCAACAAAAAAATGGCATAGTTTATATTTTAATAAAAAAAGATGAAATTCATACAAAAATAAAAGATTTTCAAGACCAAAAAGACGAATTTTCAACAAAATAGTTGAACCTAAAAAGATAAAATTCCAACAAAATTGGCATAGTTTATATTTTAATAAAAAAGGGTGAAATTAATAAAAAATAAAAGATTTTTAAGATTAAAAAGACGAATTTTCAACAAAATAGTTGAATATTTAGTCAAAAGATTGATTTTCAACCAAGAAACATTAATTTTCTACAAAAAAAAGAGAATTAACGAAAAAAATAGTTGATAATAAAAAAAAAGGAATCTCGATTTAAAAGTTAACTTTTCAAACTAGAATTTTATTCTTGTTATACTTTTAACATCAAATCTGTTATAAACGCAACAAAACAGTATTTCAGGCAAATATTTAAAATATTCAAATTTATTAATTTATTTTCAACAAAAAAATGTATTTTCAAACAAAAATGAGAACTTTCAACCAAAAAAGATAAAATCCCAACAAAAAAATGGCATAGTTTATATTTTAATAAGAAAAAGATGAAATTCATACAAAAATGAAATACCAAAAAGACGAATTTTCAACAAAATAGTTGAACCTAAAAAGATAAAATCCCACAAAAAAATGGCATAGTTTATATTTCAATAAAAAACGGTGAAATTCATACTGAAATAAAATATAAATAAAGACCAAAACGAAGAATTTTCAATAAAATAGTTGAATCTTTAATCAAAAGATTGATTTTCAACCAAGAAAAATTAATTTTCTACAAAAAAAAGAGAATTAACGAAAAAAATAGTTGATATTAAAAAAAAAGGAATCTCAATATAATAGTTAACTTTCAAACTAGAATTTTATTCTTGTTATACTTTTAACATCAAATCTGTTATAAACACAACAAAACAGTATTTCAGACAAATATTTAAAATATTCAAATTTATTAATTTCTTTTCAACAAAAAAATGTCTTTTCTACAATAAAGGTTGGTTTTTTAACCAAATATTTGAATCTTCAACCTAAAAAGATAAATTCCAAATAAAAAAGTGACATAGTTTATATTTTAATAACAAAATGTGAAATTTCTAGAAAAATAAAAGATTTTTAGGACCAAAAAGACGAATTTTCAACAAAATAGTTGAATCTTAAATGAAATGACTGATTTTCAACCAAGAAAGATTAATTTAATACCAACAAAAAAGGAGAATTAACCAAAAAATAGTTGATATTTAAGATAAAAAGGAATCTAAATATAATAGTTAATATTTAAAACTAGAATTTTATTCTTTTTATACTTTTAACATGAAATCTTTTATAAACGGAATAAAACAGAATTTCAGATACAAATTTATTAATTTCTTTTCAACAAAAAATGTTTTTTTCACTATAAAAGATTGTTTTTTTTTAGCTAAATATTTAAATCTTCAACCTAAAAAGATAAATTCCCAATAAAAAAAGTGGAATATTTATTTTCAACAAAAAAAATGCCTTTTCTACAATAAAGGTTGACTTTTTAACCAAATATTAGAATCTTCAACCTAAAAAGATAAAATTCCAAGCAAAAAATTGCATAGTTCATATTTTAATAACAAAATGTGAAATTCATACAAAAATAAAAGATTTTTAGGACCAAAAAGACGAATTTTCAACCAAGAAAGATTAATTTTATACCAAGAAAAAAGGAGAATTAACGAAAAAATAGTTGATATTTACGAAAAAAAAAGAAATCTAAATGTAATAGTTTACTTTTCAAACTAGAATTTTAATCTTGTTATACTTTAAAAATAAAATCTTTTGTAAAGGAAGCAAATCAGTATTTCAGATACGTATTTATTAATTTATTTTCAACAAAAAAATGTCGTTTCCACTATAAAAGATTGTTTTTTTAGCTAAATATTTAAATCTTCAACCTAAAAAGATAAATTCCCAACAAAAAAAGTAGAATAGTTTATATTTTAATAAAAAAAAGTGAAATTAACACACAAAAAAAGATTTTTAAGATCAAAAAGACGAATTTTCAACAAAATAGTTGAATATTTAGTCGAAAGGTTTATTTTCAACCAAGAAAGATTAATTTTCTACAAAAAAAGAAAAAGAAAAAAAAGAGAATTAACGAAAAAAAATAGTTGATACTAAAAAAAAAGAAAGTTCAATGTCATAGTTAATTTTTCAAACTAGAATTTTAATCTTGTTATACCTTCAACATATTTAAAAAAAATGTCTTTTCTATTATAAAAGATGGCTTTTAGCCAAATATTTAAATTTTAAACCTAAAAAGATAAATTCCCGACCAAAAAGGGGCATAGTTTATATTTTAATAAAAAAGGTGCAATTAATAAAAAATAATGGATTTTTAAGATCAAAAAGAAGAATTTTCAACAAAATAGTTGAATATTTAGTCAAAAGATTGATTTTCAACCCAGAAAGATTAATTTTCTACAAAAAAAGAGAGAATTTATAAAAAAAAAATAGTTGATATTTAGAAAAAAAGGAATCTCAATGTAATTTTTTTACTTTTTAAACTAGAATAATTTTAATTTTGTTATACTTTTCACATAAAATAAAAAAAATTCATTTTAAACAAAAAAAAGGAAAAATTTGCTTGAAAATAAATTTTCAAGCAAAACGATGAGTTGTCATTCAAAATATTATTTTTCTACTAAAAACAATGTCAAAAAACAGTTAAATTTTTAACCAGAATTAAATTTTCGACAGGAAAATTAAATTTTTAACTAAAAAGGATAAATTTGTATCAAAAAATCGAAGTAACATTTTTAAATAAAAAAAAAATAAATAAAAAAAACTGTTAAATTTTCAATTAACAACTTCCTTTAAACAAATAGTTTGAATTTCCAATTGAAAATGAAAAATAAAATTTTGACTCTATTTTTTTTTATTTAGTTAAATTTTCAAAATACTGAAAAAAAATTTTAGGACAAACATTTGAATTTTTAACGTACAAATCAGAATTCTTAAGCAAAACAATTAATTTTTAATTTAAAAAATTAATTTTCTAACACAAAAAAAAGAATTTTCAACAAGAGTTACATTTTTAATACGAAAATTAAATTTTTAACAAAATAGGCGAATTTATGACCAAAAAGTTTAATTTTTAAAGTATGGAAATAAATTCTCAATGAAACCAGTGCATTTTTAACCAGAAAAATTAATTTTCCAAAAAAAATGCCAACAAAATAGTTCAATTTTCAACTTAAGGGCTAAATTAAAAAAAAATATTACATTTTTATCAAAATAAGTGAATTTTTAAAGTACGAAAATGAATTATTTTGCAAAACGATGAATTATCGCTTAAAAAATTAATTTTCTACCAAACAAAGAGGATTTAAAAAAACATAAACTTTCAAATAAGTAGTTGGAATTTTCAACAAAATAAAATAAATTTTCACAACAATTTTTTTAAATAAGCAGCTAAATTTTTAACTATAAAAGATACATTTTTCAACAAAATAGTTTCATTTTTAACCTAAGAAAATCAATTAAAAAAAGTTAAAAAAAATTAAATAAAAAAAATTAGTTTTCTACTAATGAAGCCGAATTATTTAGAATAGTTGAATTTTAAATTAGAAAAATTAATTTTCAATTAAAAAAAAAGGATTTTTTACAAAATATTTAGGTGATATTTTCTCAAAAAATAATCTCTGGGTTGTAAAAATGTAATTTATAATCTATAAACTCTAAAATGAACTCACGAATTTGCTTTTCCGAAACATCATCTCCACTATCATCGTCCTCGAAATCCTGTTCGAGAAATTCATCCATGGTTATTGCACTGAGTCTTTTCTGCCTTTTCGATACCTTTGAAGAACCATTTTTCTTCGATTTCTTTAATTTTTTTGACGGAATCTTGTCTTTTTTCAGCTTCATTTTGAAAAAGATCTACAAACAAAAAGCAAATAACGATAAAAGCTGTTTGATTTTTAAACGTATTTCTTTAAATACATTCACAATTGTAAATTTAATAATTATTTTTAAATAAATTTAATGTTATTTAAACTAATACACAATTTATGTTAACTCCACGTGTTCTGTACGAATCTTAACCTAAAAACTGCCAAAAACTTTCGAATCAAAAAAAAGGCTAAGATTACTATCAAAGGGCTATATTTAATAGAATAATTAATTATACTTATGATACTAAACTAGGATATTAGTAAATAATAAGACTAGTTACTTTATTTTTGATTTAAACAACTTTAAAAACACAAACACTTCTTCCGCGTGCACTCGTGCAGATTGTTTTGATCTTGTCACCTAACCTCAAAACATTCAATCTGTCTTACCGACAATCCACATCGAACGGAATGCGCGGCAAATTTCAAATTTTTGCAGTTTTGCAATTTTTCGAAAATATAGATTTTTAAGTTTTAAAGTAATATTATTAATTATAATAGTCTTCGAATTTATTCCATTTATATTTTTCCACATTGCTGCTCTAATTTCTTTGGTTGGAAATTTAACTGTTAGGTAGAAAATTTCTTAAAGTCAAATGTTTGCTTGAAAATGTATGTATTTTCTTAAAAATTAATTCTTTTTCGTATAAAGAAATTTATTCTTCTAAAACGGATAAATTTCCAACTTTAAATAGAATGAATAAATCTTCAGTAAAAAAAGTACATTTTCAACCAAATAAAATAGTTTTTCAATGGAATAGTCAAATTTTTAATCAAACAGATGAACTTCAAATCAAGAAGATTAAATTTCTATTAAAAAAAAATCAGTATCCTAGACAAAAAATAAAATTGTTCAATTTTCATTTTAAATGATTTATTTTTAATTTTTACATTAACTAATTTTCGTCCAAAATAATAAATTTTTAACCAAAAGGATTAATTTTTAACCGAGAAGATTAATCTTATACGAAAAAGATTAATTTTGAAAAAATACTTAAATTTTCATAAAAGTACTTGAATTTCAGAAATTTTCTACCTAGCAGTTAAATTTCCAACCGCAGAATTTAATTTTCAACCAATTATTACCACACTCTGAGTAAAAACTAGACAAAAAGTTGAAAATTAACAAGAAAAAACAAAAAACAATTAATTTTTAACCTAAAAATATAATTCACTAGGAAAAAATTGATATAAATACATTTGAAGTTCAAAAATTAATTTTCAATTTAACAAAAGCGAATTTTCAACCAAAGAAATAAATTTTTACTAAAATTATGATTATTCAACATAAAAATGTATGTTTGAACAAAACGAAAAAGTTTTAACGAAATAGTTCAATTTTTCCTGATGAAAAAAAATTTTTCTACCAAAAAATACAAGTTTTCAACAAACTACATGAATTTTTAACTAAAAAAAGTAGATTTTTAATCAAAAATAGGAAAGTGATAAATTACAAAAAGAATTAATTTTCAAGGAAATAAGATAAATTTTCTACAAAAAAATGAAATATTAAAATTTTTAGTTAAATAAATGAATTTTTAACTAAAATAATGATTCAAAAAAATAATTTCCAATCAAAAAAGACAATTTTTCTATAAAATACATGATTTTTCACTTAAATTCAACAACAAAAAATCAACCTAAAAAACCAAATAAAAATTTTCAGCAAACAAAATAAATTTGTAATAAAACAGTTAAATTTTTACCCAAATAAATTAATTATCAATCAAGAAGGTCAAGTTTTTCGGCCAGTAAGATTATTTTTCTTTAAAAAAGATTCAAAAGACTGAAAAAAAAAATTTAGGACAAACATTTGAATTTTTAACGTACAAATATGAATTCTTAAGCAAAACAATTAATTTTTAATTAAAAAATTTAATTTTCTAACAAAAAAAAAGAATTTTCAACAAGAGTTACATTTTTAACAGAAAAATTAAATTTTTAACAAAATAGGCGAATTTATAACCAAAAAGTATAATTTTTAAAGTATGGAAATAAATTCTCAATCAAACCAGTGCATTTTTAATTAGAAAAATTAATTTTCTACAAAAAAAATGTCAACAAAATAGTTCAATTTTCAACCAAAGTGTTAAATTTTCGAAAGAAAAATTACATTTTTAACAAAATAAGTGAATTTTTAAAGTATGAAAATAAATTATTTTTCAAAACGATGAATTATCGCTTAAAAAATTAAAATTAATTTTTCTCCGAAGATTTGAATTTTCCACTAAAAAGAATGATTTTCCATAAAAAAGGCAATTTTTCAATAAAATACATGATTTTTCACTTAAATACAACAAAAAATCAACCTAAAACACAAATTAAAATTTTCAGTAAAGAAAATAAATTTGTAACAAAACAGTTAACTTTTTAACCAAATAAATGAATTATCAGCCAAGAAGGTCGATTTTTTCGACCAATGAGATTATTTTTCTTTAAAGAAGATGAATTTTCAACAAAATAATTGAATGTTTACCCAAAACGGATCAATTTTCGACTTTAAATGGAATAGTTAAATTCTCAGTAAAAAAATGTCTACCAAATAAAATACTTTTTCAAATAAATAGTTAAATTTTTAACCAATCAGATGAACTCTAAACCAATAAGATTAAATTTGTATAAAAAATAAGATCAATATTGTAGAAAAAAATTAAATACTTCAATTTTTAATTTAGATAATTTATTTTTAATTTTTACAAATAACCCAGTGGCCACAAAGTTTGGCGACGTCTTTACGACATCATTACGACATCTTTACAATAACTTTACGACATCCTATGTCCATGTCGTTAAGGTGTCTTTACGATATCGTAAATAAGTCGTATAATCTGACGATGTCTTTACGATATCGCAAAGACACCGAAACGACATGGACATAGGATGTCGTAAAGTTGTCGTAACGATGTCGTAACGATGTAGTAAAGACGTCGCCAAATTTTGTGCCCACTGGGAACTAATTTACCATCCAAGGTATTGTGTTTTCAACTAAAAAGAAAAATTTTCAACCAAGAAGATTAATTTTATACGAAAAAGAATAATTTTTAAAAAAATACATACATTTTCAAGCAAATATTTGACTTTAAGAAATTTTCTACCTAACATTTATATTTCCAACCAAAGACATGAATTTTCAACCAGAGAAATGAATTTTTAACCAAATTAGAAGCTCTTACGCGCGCTACGCGCGCGGCCCACTGCTTTCCTTATAATTATTCTATTTGGAAATTAAGTTCAAGAAAATACCACGATAATCATTTGTACTTTAATAACTTCAATTTATACACGACTTAACCCGACTAAACTCGGGAGGTGGTTTTCTGCAGTTTTCCTCTCATCTGACCAAATATTTAGGCAAATGCGAGTACTTCGAGCAAACCCGTATGTAGTTGCATTGTAACTAAACCTTAGTAAAAAAACTGACCCTATTCGTTAGAAAATAGCCAAATTCTAAACGTTTTATGAAACTTATTTCAATCATAAATAATGAATAATTCTGGTAAATTTAACAAATAACCTAGAAAAAAGGCATCACAAAGACAATCTTAGTTAACTTGGTAAACAAATTTGAATAATACCCCAACTCTCAATATGTTTATGAAAATTGTTTGAATTATTAATAATTATTATAAATTTACAGAGTAATGTGGAAAATGATCATCGAAAGACATTCTTAGTTCCTTCCGTAAATAAATCATGCCTCTTCCTTAAAAAATAGCCAAGCTATAAATATGCTTATAAAATTTTTTTATATAATTAATAGTTGCAGATTTTCAAAGCATCAGAGAAAAAAAAATGATCGGAAAGATATTTTCAGTTAATTATGGTAAAAAGTGAAGCCTACTCGTAGAAAGAAAAGCAAATTCTTAATTTTTCAAATGAAATTCTTTCAATACTTAATAGTTCTTGTAAATTTACAAAGCAACATAGAAAATAGTCATCGAATGGACATACCTAGTGGATTTCGAAAACAAATAAACTAGTAGAATTAAGGTCAAACTCTTAATTTTTAAATTAAAATTATTTAAATAAGTAATATTTTTCATAATTTTGCAAAGCAATATAGAAAAGAGCCACCGGATAGACATTCTTAAACCACTCCGTAAACACATTGACTTGTAGAAAAAAGGGCAAACTCTTAATTTTGAAATTAAAATTGTTTAAATAATTAATAGTTCTCGTGAATTTACAAAGCAATCTCGAAAAGAGTCATCGGATAGACATTCTTAGTTTAGTTCGAAAACAAATTGATTCGCAGGGTAAAGGCCAAATTAAAATTTTTCAAGTACAATTGTTTAAATAATTAAATTATTGTAAATTTGCAAAGCAAAAACAAAACAATGAAAAAAGCAAAAGAATACAAAATAGACATTCTTAGTTAGCTCCGCAAACAAATTGACTTGTCGAGAAAAGGACAAACTTTTAATTTTTTATTTAAAATTGTTTAAATAATTAATAGTTCTCGTAATTTTACAAAGAAACATAGAAAAAATTCATCGGATATACATTCTTAGTTTGGTTAGAAAACAAATTGATTCTCAGGTTAAAGGCCAAATCATAAATTTTTTTAGTAAAATTGTTTAAATAATTAATAGTGTTTGTAAATTTACAAAGCAAACTAGAAAAGAGTCAGCAGATAGACATTATTAGGTGACTTCAAAAACAAATTGATTCGTATGATAAAGGCCTAAATTTTGATTTTTAAATTAAAATTGTCTAAATAATTAAAAGTTTTTGTAAATTTGCAAAGCAATATAGAAAAGAGTCATCGGATAGACGTTCCTAATTGACTCTGTAAACAAATTGACTTGTAGAGAAAAGGCCAAACTCTTAATTTTTTAATTAAAAATGTTTAAGTAATTAAAATTCTTGTAAATTTGCAAAGAAATATAGAAAAAAGTCATCGGATATACATTCTTCATTGACACCGTAAAGAAATTGTCACGAAGAAACAAGGCCAAACTTTAAATTTGTTAATTAAAATTGTTTAAATAATTAATAGTTATCGTAAATTTGTAAAGCAATATAGAAAAGAGTCACCGGATATACATTCCTAGTCGACTGCGTAAACAAATTTACTGGTAGAAAAAAGAACAAACTTTTAATTTTTTAATTAAAATGGTTTAAATAATTAATAGTTCTTGTAAATTTACAAAGCAACCAGAAAAGAGTCATCGGATAGACATTCTTAGGTGACTTCGAAAACAAATTTATTCTTATGATAAAGGCCAAACTTTTAATTAGTAAATTAAAATTGTTTAAATAATTAATATTTTTTGTAAATTTGAAAGCAGTATAGAAAAGGGTCATCGGATAAATATTCTTAGTTCAGTTCGAACACAAATTGATTCGTAGGATAAAGGCCAAACTTTAAATCTTTAAGTAAAATTGTTTAAATAATTAATATTGTTTGTAAATTTGCAAAGCAAAAACGAAAGAATAAAAAATAGACATAATTAGTTAACGCCGTAAACAAATTTACTTGTAGAAAAAAGGCAAACTTTTAATTTTGTTATTAAAATTGTTCAAGTAATTAATAGTTCTTGTAAATTTATAAAGCAACCTAGAAAAGAGTCATCGAATAGACATTCTTAGTTGACTCCGTAAACAAATTTACTTGCAGAACTCGTACAAAAAAAGTCACTTTATTTTTTAATTATTGAAATAATTAATAGTTCTTGTAAATTTGCTCAGCAACATACAACAGAGTCATCGGATAGACTTTCTTAGTTGACTCCGTAAACAAATTCACTCGTAGAAAAAAGGACAAACTCTTAATTTTTTAATTAAAAGTGTTAAAATAATTATTAGTTCTTTTGTAAAGCAACATAAAAAAGGGTTAGTTGACTCCATAAACACATTCTATCGTAGAAAAAAGGTGAACTCTTAATTTTTAAATTTAAATTTTTTAAATAATTAATAGTTCCTGTAAATTTACAACGCAACATAATGCTTTCAACTATAGGCAAGATTAAGTTTTTCGACTAATGAGATTACTTGTGTATTAAAATGCACAAGTTTTCAACCAAATAATTGGATTTTCACCCAAAACGGATAAATTTTCAACTTTAAATATAATAAATAAATATTCGGTAAAAAAGTAGATTTTCAACCAAATAAAATAATTTTTTTGCTGAAATATTTAAAGTTTTAACCAAACAGATTAATTTAACTTTGAACCAAGCAGATTAAAATTCTATAAAAAAAGAAAAATATTGTATACAAAAAATGAAATGGTTAAATTTTTAATTTAAGTCATTTATTTTTAATGTCTACAAATAACTAATTTGCATTCAAAGTAATGAATTTTTAACCAAGTTATTCGTAAAAATAAAAAATAAATGATTTAAACTGAAAATCTAACTATTCTATGTTTTATCTACAATATTGATCTTATTTTTTATACAAATTTAATCTTATTGGTTTAGAGTTCATCTGATTGGTTAAAAATTTAACTATTTATTTGAAAAAGTATTTTATTTGGTAAACATTTTTTTTACTGAGAATTTAACTATTTCATTGGTCGAAAAAATCGACCTTCTTGGCTGATAATTCATTTATTTGGCTAAAAAGTTAACTGTTTTGTTACAAATTTATTTTCTTAACTGAAAATTTAAATTTGTGTTTTGGGTTGATTTTTTGTTGCTGTATTTTAGTGAAAAATCATGTATTTTATTGAAAAATTGTCTTTTTTGATTAAAAATTATTCTTTTGAATTAAAAATGTAATTTTTCGGTTGAAAATTAATTTTGTTGTTCTTTGCCGATTCATCATTTTTGTTCAAAAATATCTTCTTTATTAAAATGTATTTTGTTAAAAACTTGTCTTTTTTGGTAGAAAATTAATTTGGTTTCTTTAGGAAAAATTGAACTATTTGGTTAAAAAATTTTTGTTTTGTTTACACATTTTGAACATTAAAAATTATATAAACATAAATTTTTATGTTGAATAATCATAATTTCAGTAAAAAATGTATTTCTTTGGTTGAAAATTCGTTTTCGTTTAATTTAAAATAAATTTTTTAACTTCAAATGTATTTATATCATTTTTGCTTAGCATTTTCTATTTTTAAGTTAAAAATTAATTTATTTTTGTTTTTTTTTCTCTTTAGTTTTCAACTTTTTGTCTCGTTTACACCCAGGGCGTAGTAATAATTAATGAAATTTAAAAAACATAAATGTTAAAACAAATTATTATTGCTTATAACTATTTTCTCTTATATTAATATTAGATACTTGTGGCTTTTTCTGAAATTTTTAACCTTTTGTCCGTTTTTTACTTAAAAAGATAATAATTTTAGCAAATTAACAAACATAATTATTTAAACAATTCATTATGGCTTAGAAATAACTTCTCTTTGAGTAATGCTAGAAAATTGCGGGTTTTTATGAAATTTTAAGTTTTTCTCTGACTTTTTATTTATGAGTAAATAATCCATATTATTATTAATTTAAACGAAAAGATTATTATTAACTAGGACTCATCGAAAATTTACATTCAATATGATCTGTATAAAAACTTAGAAGAATATTTCCTATACCAGTATAATTTCAGAAAAATATAATCACATAAAGAAAAGGGATTGTTTGAAAATAATTCTGACTGTTGTTTATTTAATATTTGTTCTTAAGTAAAAAGCCGAAGATAAACTAAAAACTTTAGAAAAATGCAAAACTTTTTAGAAATGATTTAAGAGAAGATGGTTATAAACAATAAAAAATTATTTAAACAATTATTTTTAATCAATTTTATCAATTTTTATCTCGCTCTAAGTAACAAGTGGATAAAGAGTTTAATATTTCAGAAAAACCCGCAACTTTCTAGTATTATTCAAAGAGAATATTATTAAAAAAAAATTTTTGTTATTGAAATTTTTAAGAAAAATAATGATGTTTGTTAGCTTTAAGAAATTATCACCACACTCGAATTAAAAATTGAACAAAAAGTAAAAAATGAAAAAATGCAACTTCCTAGCATTATTTAAAGAGAATACAATAAAAATAATAAAAAATTTCGAACAATTATTTTTGTGAACTTGAATTAATTATGACCTCCCTCTAATTTAAAAGTGAACAATCTAGCTTAGCGCTCGATAATTGGTGTCTAATTGAAAAACTTCAGCAATTAAAAAACTTCAGATAATTTGTAAATCTTGTTCAAATCTACTAAAAAAACGCTTTAAACTTATGGATCTCTTAAAATCAAAAATTGCGTTTCTTGAAAATTATTTAACTTTTGGAACTTTTATCTAATCAAGGAATTTCATGAGAATAGTTTCGAAATATATATATTTCATGTCTGTTAGAAATTTGGTTGCAAATGTCCTAACATATAAAAAAATGTTGTTTCCCTTTTTTGAAAATTTTCGAAATCTTTAAAAGCATATAACTTTTTAAAGTTTTATCGAATTTAAAAATGTCATCAGGATAATTTGCAAGTCTTTTTGCCCCGTACCAGAAAATTTGACAACAACTTTCATTAAAATTTTGAAAAAGCTCTAACTTTGTGAATTTTCGTCTAATCGAAAAATTTAACTGAAATTTCCTAAAATATCAGCAAACTATTTTTTTCTATTCTTCTGAACATTTTCAAAATTTGCAAAAGTATACAACAGACAGACAGACGATCCGTTACATACCAAAAATCGATAATTTGACGATTACATTACATTCTCTTAAATGAGAATGTAAAAATATCAAAATCCGTCAATATGTAGGGCCTGTAGAGGATTGTGAATGGTAAATTCTGCAATTTTTTCCACTGTGAGCTGTGTCACCCCAAAATATCATTTTTTTAATTACAGTGAAACCCTTCAATAGCCCTCCCTTCTATAGCCCTTCCGAGAATTGACGCCGCGTCGTAGATAGGTATAACAATATGTGCGCGGGTGCCGCGGGTTCTGCGGTTTTCAATCAGGCGAGCAGTCAAGCGTGAACAAACAAAAGCAGAGCGGGCTACAATGAGTTAGTTCCCACCCACCGTCAGCCCCAAAATCTGATCTATAAAATAGTTTCACTATATCACTAAAATCGAATTAACGCTTTCAATTTGGTATAAATACACTTTCTTAAAATTGTGCTTCGATATGCAGTTACTGGGAAATTCGGAAACGTACTTAAAGATAAGTAATTCATAGCAATTCA
>NC_046664.1:80558441-80559516 GCF_010883055.1 Belonocnema kinseyi | reverse complement strand
AAGTATGCCAGGACAGGAAAGTATGGCGGCAAATAGTTAATAAAAAGAGTGTCAGTAGAGTGAATGACGCCTGAAACAAAGACCTTGGCTATTAATGTACCCAAGTAGGGAACCTTACATAACGACTTCGTGAGGTTCTTTCTTGGGGTGATTGCTAGAGAGATTGATCAGCAACCTGGGTCGGAGCAGAATTGCGGAACGAACGTGTTATTCACTTAAATATCACGAGAATTCTGGATCAGTCTGAAAAATCTCTATCCCTTCCACACACTACTCCTTTCCCCTGCCGAGTGAGTCACGCCTAACTCGAAAGGGAAATGGCTTAATGGTGTAATAATCATAATTATTCGATTAGAGGTTCACCAGGCGTTTAGCCGGCTGTGTCATCTCGCATATCTTTCTTATTGAAACCGTTGAAAAAGTATATGGGCGCCAACGTACGCTTCCAGTTGTGTGCATCCAGTAGCCTTTACAATGCAAGGAAACATCCTTTATAGTTTTAAATTCCATTCCCCGGCACAAAAAAGCGTGCGTTTGGGTAAAAATTTGTTTTCGTCAAAATTCCTTTTTTCGTGGATGTGTGTAATTTTTTGTTCAATCATATTAATCCACTTTTTCGCTTTCATGACAGCTGAGTACTTTTCAGAAAGTGAACAAAGAGGACAACCGTCCTGTGGATACTAGGTAAGAACAATACTGATCAGTTCAAATAATAAACAACATAATGTTTTTTGTTTAAAATTCCCGCCCTCATCTAATTATTTATTTGTGACGTGCGCCGAAGAAAGGGGGCTTAAGTGGGGCGCACACACAATTACGCAGCGCATGGTGCAAAAGGTTTTAGACCAATCACAGGCCTCCATTTGAATCATTGTGATTCTCACACAGCATGGCGCAGAAGGCGTCGAAAATTTCGGTACGTTGAACTTTCATGCAGTCTGCACTTTGCAGCCAGTGATCCCAGATCTGAAATGAGATGCGGTCCAATACTATGACAGGGCTATGTCCGTGTGAATATAGTAGGAGACGCTGTAAATGACTAAGTTGCGCGCGCAACCCATTTCTCCTCTTCTGA
>NC_046664.1:80539117-80558341 GCF_010883055.1 Belonocnema kinseyi | reverse complement strand
TTGTTCAATTCAATTTTTTAGCACAGTTTTTATCTGGAAATTGTACTATTCCATTTTTGTTTGAAACTTTATCCTGTACATTTTATTAGTTAAAACACCAATGATTTGATAGAAAATTAATTTATTTCGTTGAAAAGTAATCTTTTGGGTTGAAAATTGATTTATTGTGTTAATTAGATTTTTTTCCTAAAATTAAAAAAACTGCAAAATAAAAAAATTGCCTTAAAATCATCCTGATTGCTTCTTTTTTTTAATTTTTAAAATCTTTTCAAATACTCACTTAAAATTAATTTTTCAAACTAAAAAATCATTTTCAATTTTCTTAGCAATCACAACAATTTTTGTTATTCTTTTTGAATATTTCACAATTCTCAAAAGCTTTTTTTTTAAATCTGCAAAAATCTACATCGTGTTTCAAATTATTTCAAATATTTTCAAGTTTTAAATTAATCTCGAATATTATTCTAAATTAAAATTGTAGCGTTCAAACTTAAAATTTAGCTCACTACAATTTTAACAAATCAAGGCTTTTTATTTCTAACCACTCTGTTGAAATTTGTATAGTTTTTAATTGTTGTTTATAATGGCTTAACCCAGATCTGAATTATATATTTTTTTTCAAAAAATCTCTGATCCAATTCAGAAATACATACAATTGCTTTGAAAAAAATTTTTAATTTAGAAATATTTCATTTAAACGCTCAATAATTCATACGTATAAAATACAAACTTTTAACACCTTTTAATTTTACAATTTTTTTAATTAAATTATTTTAAAATACGAAATAACCGTTTAAAAATTTTTATGACTTTAACATTTAAGAGATTTCTGGTTAAAAAATACAAATTATGCTATTATTTTTAAGGTTCAAAATGTTAATAATTCAAAAAAATTTCAGTTCGTAACATTAAAAATTGAACGATTAAATTAATTTTTTAACTAAAAACTTTTTAAAACAAAAGTTACATTGTTTTTAATTTAATTTGTTCCAGATTAATGTTTTTGCATTGTTATTTAGAGATAAAAATTTTAGTTCGCCAATTGAAAACGTTAGAAATTAACTTACTAGCAAAATAATTGAATTTTCAACTAAAAAAAAAGAGAAATACAAATTTCCAACAAAATGATTACATTTTCTACTAAAATGATAAATCTTCAACAACAAAAGAAGTTTTAATTTTTTATTAAAAACTGTTGAACCTTAAAAATAATAGCGTAATTTGTATTTTTTAACCAGAAATCTCTCAAATGTTAAAGTCATAAAAATTTTTAAACGGTTATTTTGTATTTTAAAATAATTTAATTAAAAAAATTGTAAAATTAAAAGGTGTTAAAAGTTTGTGTTTTATACGTATGAATTATTGAGCGTTTCAATGAAATATTTCTCAATTAAAAATTTTTTTCAAAGCAATTGTATGTATTTCTGAATTGGATCAGAGATTTTTTGAAAAAAAATATAATTCAGATCTGGGACAAGCCATTATAAACCACAATTAAAAACTATACAAATTTGAACAGAGTGGTTAGAAATAAAAAGCCTTGATTTGTTAAAATTGTAGTGAGCTAAGTTTTAAGTTTGAACGCTACAATTTTAATTTAGAATAATATTCGAAATTAATTTAAAACTTGAAAATATTTGAAATAATTTGAAACACGATGTAGATTTTTGCAGATTTAAAAAAAAGTACAATTTCCAGATAAAAACTGTGCTAAAAAATTGAATTGAACAAGACAAAAAAATGAATTTTCAACAAAATTGTTAAATTTTCAAGGGAAAAGGTGCATTTTTGACCAAGAAGATTAATTTTCTATACAAAAAGAAACGATTTTCCAACTTAACCAACATAAACGATTAATTTTTAATCAATCATATAATAGTTACATTTTCAGATAAAGATAAATAATTTTTTACAGAAAAAATTAATTTTAAACAAAGTTGTTAAATTTTCGACCAATCAGATGGATTTTCGACCAAGAAAATTGATAATATACAAAAAAAGATAAATCTTAAACAAAATACATGAATTTTTAAAGAAATTATTTAATTCTAAAATAAAAAAGACGAATTATCTACAAAAAATTGAAATTTTTAAGCGAAAAACATGAGTTTTCAATGAAAGAGTTAAACTTTCAACCAAATAGTTAAATTTTCAATCATAATTAAAAAACCTTGTTAAAAAAACATATTTTTTTTGAAAAAATTGGTTCAACTCTTAGTGAAATAATCGAATTTCAAACCCAAGAAGATGTACAGATGATATTTTAACCAAACAATTGCATTTTTGACCAAAAATGATAAAATTTTCAACCAAAAGGATTAAATTTCTACTAAATAAGGTCAATTTCCAACAAAATACATGAACTTTCAACGAAATTATTTAATTTTAAAAACAAAAAGAGTATTTCCAGCCAAAACTGATAATTTTATTTTTTTAAAATATATTTGCATTTATAACAGAACGACTTTACAACCAAAACATATTTATAGTTCATAATTCAACCGAAAAATGTAATTTTTAATCAAGACGTATAAATTTTCCATAAAACAATTTAATTTCTACAAAGAAAGACGACCTTTTAACAAAACACATGATTTCTTAACCAAAAATGGTATTGATTGATTGTCAGTTTCAAAAATGTATTTTCAACGAAAGAGATGAGCCTTCAAATAAAAAAAAATAGAGTATTATAATATAACATAATTATAATATTATCATTATTAATATACGTATATATTTATATATATATAATAGTATTAATATTTATATAAATTATATTTTATACATGAAATAACATAACCTCAAAATATACGCACATCAAGAGACGCGCTATCTATTCAAATCATGAGAATCGTCAGCATCGAAATCTGGAAATATTAAAATCCCAATCTCCTGAATTTATTTCAAAGTAGTTAGCTGTTAGCAGATAGATATATAAATAGAATCGACGATGCGTTCCGACCGGCAGTCGTGCATCTTCGAGTTTTCAAATTCAGAAGAGGAGAAATGGGTTGCGCGCGCGACTCAGTCATTTAAAGTGTCTCCTACTATATTCACACGGACATAGCCCTGTCATAGAATTGGACCGCATCTCGTTTCAGATCTGGGATCACTGTCTGCAGCCGTCTTGTGCAATCTGCAGACACATCGAGCAGATCAGCCCCCTGGCACTCTGAGTTGAAAATGACGGAAATGTTGACCGCGGCCATGGTGGCTATGTAGATATTGCATAGCCAGAAATAGTTTAATATTTCGCAAAAGCTACTGGGATTGTTTCTATTCGCTGATCATGGGTGCTTAGAGTTCGGCCCTCTTGCGAAGGGTACACTGTTATTATCGGAATGTTCGCACTAGTTACTAATGTTACTTTGGGTACCATTTCTGCCTTTAAAGAAGTCATTAATTAGTCAAGTTAAAATCTTGGGCGCTTAGCATTTGATCGTTTTGAGAAGCGTGCTATATGAGTCAATGGTGTAGGTGAAAATATGACAGACCATGATCTGAACCGTGATTTCTATGTTGACATGGCTTATGTAACAAAATTTGTTGTAATTCGTTTTATTCACTGATCTTGAGCGCTTAGCGCCGCATAGCGCTAAAACTGTCCATTTTTTTGATTTTTTTTACGGATATTTCATCCGGCACTTATAACCTTAAAAATTACAAAGTTTCAGCTAAATCCACCGAAAGTCATTTTCCCATACATTTAGTGCGGGGTCCTTTATGAAAATTATAGCTATCCGAAAATATTATATTATTATACAATTGATTAGTTTCCTCAAATCGATCTTAATAAACCATTCTTCGCACGTTATTGCAGCATTTTTATTTCACAACAAAAGAAAAGTAATGAAAAATAATAAAAAATAAAAGAATTACAACACTAATAATATAGTAATAGTAATACTAAAACTTATAGGAAAACACATGGTTATAAATGTTATAATCGAAGCGGAGAAGGCTAAATGGTCCGAAGTACAATCAGCCTAAGCTTACAGAAGAAACAAAAAACATTTATAAAGAAACAGTTTACAACCGATTCAATAATTTATACTTTTTTTAAGGAATGGATTCGTTTAGTGAGCATTGCATGAAAAATAGATCACCCAATATAATAATTGTTAAGAAAAATCATATTAAATATATAGTTGCAATTATTTAATTAACAAATAACACTATTAAATAGAGAGAATACAAAATTTACAGAACTAGTACATTTACAAAATTTTAAAATAATATTTTCAATTTGTAAATACTTGTTAATTAATTTTCGTGAAAAATATTAACGTATGGAATAAGATCCACAATAAAGGTACGAATTTGCATTGGCATCAAGAGCACATTCATCTCATTTTCAGAGATAATAGGTTCGAAAGTATAATTGTTTTCCACTACATAGTCTTTTTCGGGCACCCATTTGAGACGTTGGCTATCCTCCAACCACTGATTACCACCCAGTGTTGTTTCATGAACTGCAGTCACAGTGAAATTTGAGAATAGGTCCTGCAAAAAAATGTCAAATTAATCAAATATTTTTGATTTCACTTTTCTTGCAAGGCGATGATTTTCTATGAAGGGAAGGAAACACTCTGAGAAAAACTCCTCTTAAAACAGAAGCATGGCCCTCTTATCTGTTTTGTTTTGAATAACTTGGATACAATAAAACTCCAAAGATACGAGAAACTCAGGATTCAGGGAGTAAAGCGTGAGAACGCGCGCAGACATACACAGCGCATGCGTGCTTCAAATTAATGGCAGCGCGCTCTGGCGCATGCCAGATTCTCTAATAGGGTGGAGGTAGAGGGAAAAAAAATCTGTTCGCTCTTTCGGAGTCGGGACGATCGTATCTTTAGAGTTCTTATCATAGGAGTTCGAGGTTTCTTTTTTACAAAAACAGAAATATTTATGTGGAAGATTAGGGGCCGTACCTAAATTAGGTAACGAATTATAGGCGCTCTCTAAGAACCCATCTCCCCTTGTCACAAATCGTAACAAAATATTTCTAACAGAGAATCTTTTATAAGCAGAATAAAACAGTATTTCAGATACAAATTTTTTTAGCATGATAGTTTAATTCTTAACCTAAAAAAGTAAACTTTCAACAAAAAAGTGTCATAGTTTCAATAAAAAAAGATAAAATTAGTAGAAAAAAAGACAATTTTATAACCAAGAATATCAATTTTCAACAAATAAAGATTTTTCACTCATGAAATAAATAAAAGTTCATCTAAAATTCATGAACATTCAAACCAAAAGATTAATTAAAAAAAAAAATTAATTTTCAAACAAAAAATTATTTTTCACCAAGAAATAATTATCAAAAAAATAAATTTTTAGCAATTTATTTTCACTTTTATCCAAGCAGTTACATTTCTAATTAATAAAATTAATTTTTACGAAAATATTAAAACTTCAACCAAAGAAATAAATTTTCAACTAAAAGTATAAATCATAAAAAAGATTCATAACAAAGTAATTGAACCAAATATTTGAAACAAAATAGTTGAATACTCAAGTAAAGAAGAATGATTTTTAAACGAAAACTTGCATTTTCATGAAAAAATCAAATGTCTGCTAAAAAGGATGAATTTTTTATTCAAAAAGATAAATTAAAAAAAAAAATAGTAGAAATTTCTATTAAAAAGATATCAGTTGACTTTCATGATAAAAATCTTTAGAAATTGACTGAAATTCATTGAAATATCTTAAAATCCTTTAAGTTTTTTTTCTTTAAAGCTTTCCTTAATATTCAATTCTTTGAAATGATTGAAAATCTCAGTGATTTCCTTTCAAATTCCTTAAAAAGCATAAAAATGTCTTGAAATCTCTTAAAAATCTTAAAACTTTGTTGAGTTCTTCAAAATTTGCATGAAATTCTTAAAACTCGATATGACATAGATATGAGTTTTTAAATTTTCCAAACACTCTTTGCATCATTCAATTGAGCACTGATTTATCTCGAAGCTTCTTTTTACTTTTTATTTAAATTAACAATTCGTCTTTTGAGAAATGTTTTTTGATACTATGCAAATTAAAAGAAAATTCGTTCAGAAATATATATTTTTCTATTATTGTTATTTTAAACTCACAAAATTATTTTATGAATTTTCATATATTAAATATATTTCTTTGATAAAAACATTTTTTTTCTACGGGGAAATTTTCATGCACTGTCATATTGTGACCTGTCGTGAATTTTATTAATTAGTAATTTTTCAATTTGAGATTTTGATATTTCGGATATTTTATAATTGAGGGGATTTTATTTCTCGGGATTTCACACTCGAATTCCAAAGATACGAGAAGCTCGGGAATCGGGTAACTTCAAATATATATACGGGACAAAATTCTACTCTCTCCTTTGGAGTCGGGACGCTTGTATCTATAGAGCGCTCGTATGTTCGGAGTTCGAGGTATCATTTTGCACAAACAAAAATATTTGTGTGGAAGATTAGGGGCCGTACTTAAAGTTAGTAACGATCCTCTAACACATTGCCAAGTTTAAACTTGAAAACAAATTTTAATACACCTATTGCGTCGCCCAAAAATGTGGTTCAGTGCTTCTTGTAGAGATTCTCAACTTAATTTACAGAAAAAGAATATACAAGTATAGCATAGTTGACTGTAAAAGCAAATCATCGGACTCTGTTTTTATTTTACATATATTACCTAATAAACCAGATATTTGTGTGCAGTGGATTAAGAGTATCAACATAACAAAACAACATAACCATGACTTTTTTATCTATTAAATTTTTTCTTCTTCTTTAGCTATAACAACTTTCACCTCATCAGGACCCAATGGGCACCAAATTTGGCGAAGTTTTTACGACATAGTTACGACATCTTTATGACATTCTATGACCATGTCGTTTCGGTGTCTTTACGATATCGTAAAGACATCGTTAGATCATACTACTTATTTACGATATCGTAAAGATACCTTAACGTGATTGACATAGGATGTCGTAAAGTTTTCGTAAAGATGTCGTAACGATGTCGTAAAGACGTCGCCGAACTTTGTGCCCACTGGGGAAGACTTCTGTGCAACTCTGTTGTTTTTTTACAAAGAAACATTATGTATAAACTATTTTCAATTTCTCCAATATTTCCAGAATATTAAATATAATCTGAATTAGCAAGACTTTCTTCCTCTTCGAGTCTCCGCGATCCGTTGTCCAAAAATTTGAGAATATCCGATAAATTAAGTGTAAAATTTGTAATGATGATTACATGTGTATGGGATTTGATAGCAGAAGTTTGAGTGAATTATTTTGATACTAAATTTGATTTTGCTCTTCTGACCGCTAGGGGTGACACCCATCGCTTGACATGACGAATTGAAGATGCTTCTTTTTACCGAGTTTAAAAGCGCCATTCATTCCTTGCAGTACCACGTGACAAAAAGCCAATCAACGCACAGCGCGGCCATGTCACCTTCGCTGAGTATCATTGGTGGGATCCCCTCCCGGGAGAGAGAATACTTGGTTCACTGTATGTTTAGGTATCATTCGAAGATGTTTTTTCCACTTATATGTACAGGTTGTCCTAGAACTAAATGTCCGGACTTGAATGCCTGTATAAACAAACAAACAAAAAACAGAAACCTTCTATTGTAAACATTTATTGAAGCTTTAGTTTTTGAGTTATGAGATGATTAGTCTGAACTAATCAGGACAACCGCATACGTGCTTGAGAGGGCTGTCAACACTTTGTTAGTGACCACTGTCTCCCCACCCCTCGGCAACGGTCACTAATACAGTGTTGGCCTCCATCTCAAACACGAGTGCGGCGGTCCTGATTGGTCCGGAATAATCATCTTATAACTCAAAAACTAAAACCTTAATACATTTTTGCCAAAGAAATTTTAGGTTTATTTTTTGTTTCTTTATACTGACTTATACTAACTTATACAGACTTATACTCTTGATTATCACTCAGTTCTCACGCAGAGATCCCCGGATATACCAACATTTGTTTTGATCATTTTAAATTGAAAGCGTTTGAAATTTAAGAAAAATTTATTAAATGATTTTAAATGGAATAAGTTTCAATTCAAAACATTTTAAGTGGATAAAACTTTGAAAAGGGAAAATATTTCTAATGGAATAAAAGGAAATTGAACTTGAATCATTTCTGAATAAAAGCGTTTAAAACTGCACGATTTTAAAATAAAAAGTTAAAAAATTCAAAAACCTTTAAACCTAAACTTTTAAATCTGGACATTGTCTCATTTCTGGTTCAAAACGTTCAAAGTTGGACAATTTTATTTTGAATTTGAACAACTCGAAATTAATAATTTCAGATTAAAATTTAAAAAAGCGCATCTTTAAAACGTAAAATGAGCTCATATATTCAGATTAAAATTTTCAAAAATAGATCATTTAAAAATCAAAGAAATGGAACTCCTATTATTTGCGATTAAAAGCATTCAAACCTGAATAATTTAAAAGTGAAAACTTTTTAATTTTAATCAATTCAAATGTAAACCAATTAAAATTGGACAATTTAAAGTTGAAAACCAAATTGAATATTTAAAAATAAAAGTTTATGAAATCCTAGAAATCTGAATTTTTCATAACTGCAAAAAGTATGAGTCAACATACAAACTGATCAATATTTTAAATTCAAAAATAATTACACGTTTATCTTCATTGTACAAAATTGAAAAATGTATAATACTGAACTTTTCAAATTGACTCATTCTAAGAAAAACGTTCGAAATAAAATGTCATTTTAAATGAAAAATATGAAAAAATGTATATTTCAGAAAATTGAAACTTAAACAAATCCGAAATTCATCTGAAACTTAACAAAAAATTTGGTCACGAAGTACTGTGATATTTAAACTTTTTTTTATATCTTAAAAATTTCTATTACTTTAAGTAAATTTAATTGTTTACAAAATTAAATTAAAAAATGTTTAATTGTACTTTGTTAAATTAAATCATTTCTATTTTAATCACAAAATTTTAATTACTTTCAGTAAATTTAAAGCATTTCAACATTAACCACTTTTTTATTTTAATTTATTCTTTTTGAAATTCATTCCTTTCAATAATAAACGCATAATTTAAACTTATGATAGAAAAAAATCGAAAATTGAGAGTTTAATATAAAAATGAAGAATTATAAAATTTAAACCATTAAAAATTAAAGAAATCATTTAATTGTTTAAAAGAGAGACTGTTTTTTGTCATAAGTTTGAAATGTCGCACTTATGTATAAACTAATTTAATTTCAAGGGTTTGAAATTTAGAAGATTTTACTTTGGAATATTCAATTTAGTTTTTAATTTAAAGTATTTTTTATTGAAATTGACCATATTTAAAAATTGCAGTTTACAGGTTTTGAATTTTTAAATCTTCTGTTCCACCAATTTTAAATACCGTCTTTCGTTTTTTTATATTGTTCGATTATTTTTATTAATATAATTACTTTTTATTGCATTTTATTAAGTTTCCACTTTAAGTAAATTCACTTATTGATGATAAACTTCATTTTATATGTTAAAAAAATTCTTGAAATAAATCTACATTTCTTTTTCCTAACTTTATGTGCTCTAGCTTCATATTATAATCATCAATTCTTCAATCTACAACACTGTATTTTTTTATTTGAAGACTCTAATTATTTCACTTAAAGCAAAGTTTATTAGAATCTTAGTATAAGTTATTGTATATCTATAATGCGCAATTCAATGGCACCGGCACTTTTGATTCAAGAGTACTTTTTTTCTCATTGTAGCACAAGTGGTCATTTAAAAAAAGTAGGGGCAGGTATAGGACCAAAGAGAGGGAATGGAAATAAGAGCAGAAAAAATGGTAAGGAAAAGTGAAATCAAAAGCGTTGGAACCTACCTTTAAATTTACGATAACAGGCTTCGAAAATTTGGCTGATTCGTTTGATTCAAAGAGGTGCTCCAGTCTCAATAAAACACTTCCGTCTCTCCATGGTTCTAACGTCAGGATATGAACGTTACGAGGTAAAATTTTAGCTAGACCAGAACTCTGTCAGAATAGAAAAGCAAAATCTTTTATCAATCAGTTTTTAGACAAAATTTCTTATAGAAAATCAGATTAGATTCGTTATTATATCTTATTTTTCCAGTAATTCTAGGTAAATAAATACCTTTGTTTAAAAAATGTATTGGGAGCGTGCATTCATTTTGAGCGATTTTTCAGAGATGGCGTTAGTTGTACTGTATCTGTAGGGATATTGTATTCAGCGCTCATATCGCTCGAAACGGCACTACAATCTCAGCGGGCTGTACCTCTTGGCAGTACAGTAGGGATCTGCGTTACCAGGCACTTTGTACTAGAGCACGATTGAGTTATACTCTTGAATCCTCGGTACATCCTAAATACAACTCGGCCTAGTCGTGAAGCAGTTAAGAAGGTGAGTATAACCTCTGTGCGTAGCTGAACCGTGTGGTCACGCGATCACAAAATGCCTGATGGAGACGACTCTGATACGGAAGAGACAAATGCCGAGTTAGACCCAGAAGTCCTGGACTGTTCTTTAAACCACTTTTCTCAGGAAATGTCATCAGCAGATCCTTTTCAGAACTCCGTTGAACCCGCTTCTAGCAACCCGCACGATCCTAACCTCAATGTAGTCAAAAATCCCAGAAAAAGATTGCGCGACCCAAAACATGGTTCTAATAATCAGACCCTCGGTAATAAAAAAAAGTCTTGTGTGATGCAATCAAACAACCTGCTAGCATCCATAAGGGTGTTTCAAACAGCAAGTATACTCCCAATAACAAAGGCCCTTAATTTGTCACTATCCAATCCTCTCAGAAAACACCTCATCTATCGTCGGTTGATAGTATTTTACACAAGTCATTTCCAAGTACGCTTCACACAAATGAGGGATGATCAGATTCGTGACATCCTAACCATTGCAATCATCTTTGAGGGCCTAGAAATTCCGGAATATGTTTATATTTTTGAAGTTCGTATCAGGGTTGATCCATATATCAACCCAGTGAAAATGTGCTATTCTTGCATTCGCTACGGCCCCTTGGCACTCTCAGTGTAATAACCCAAGATGTCTTCACTGCGGGGAGAAACCGCACAACACAGATGTTTTTTGCCCAAAACAATTTCACTCACCCGTTTGTATAAATTGCAAAGGTTCGCACCTCGCAAGAGACAAAATTTGTTTAAAGTTCAAGGAACAGCAAGACATTAGAAAAAAATCTGCAGTTAGAAATATCGCAATCAAAGAGGCCTATAAACTCTACTATGCACATCAGAGAATGGCATTGTCAAAATAATCAACCACTTGATTTCAATTCTCTGACGAGATCCACTGCTTATCCTTCTCTTCCATTACATCTAAATGACTCTAGTTTGCCTCAATTAGGCGACTGTCCGCTTGGAGTAGGGGTTAGGCCTACTTCTCCAGGAGCTTTTTTTCCACATAAAGTACTTCAAAACCCAACATTCAGCGTAAAACCCCACTAGTTCAACGAAGTGACAGCGCTCGGCAACCTTTAACAAGCACAAAGGAACAACGCCCTACCGCGGATCCCTTAAACAATGGTTTTTATCTTCGGTTTATTATAGACCTTGGGTTTATTATAGACCTGCCGAACAGACAGTACCGGTTATGAAAGGGGTGTGGCAGCGTAGAAGCAGCTCTGTCTATAGTGGAAGCCGATATGTCAGTGCGACAGGGGAACCATTACTCACGATCAGTAGTGCTTCTAGTCACCCTAGACGCCAATAATGCCTTCAACATGGCAAGATGGAGTGACAAAATAGCTGCGCTGCGAAACAACTTCAAGGTACGGCAGTATCTCCTCTAGATACATAAACTTACCTGAAGAATAGAGTGCTGCTGTACGATATCAGCGATGGTTTACAAAGAAGAGAAAACACCGCAGGGGCCGCACAGGTATACATGCTGAATCCAGGCCTCTGGAATATTTCCTAGAACAGTATCCTGCTCATGGAAATGCCGAAGGGCAGATCTCTCGTAAGCTATGCAGGCGACCTTGCGGCGACTATCATGGCGCGAAATATTAAGAGGCACAAATTAGGCTGAACCAAGTTATGTGTAGGGCGTGTGGCTGGATGGAAGAGAACGGCCTAAACCTGATTTTAAAGAAAACGGAGATTGTGGTTCTTACGAACAAAAGGATTTAGACGTGCATCCAGTTAAACGTGCTAGGCGAGATGATTGAAACGCAATAGGTGGCCAAGCATCTCGGTATCCATCTCCATATAAAATTTACAATCTGGGTGCACATTCGGAATGCAGTGGATAAGGCAGCCAAAATAACGACAAGCCTTAGCGGACTCATTGCGAACGTTGGCGGATCCAAATCGAGCAAACGTCGGATATTGATGTCGGTCACCACGTCTATCGTATAGTATGTAGCTGAAATGTGGGCAGTTAAACTCAGGATAGACAAGTACAGAAGACGCGTGTCCGGCCTACAGGGAATTTAAGCGCAACGAGTCACCTGCTGGTTTCGCACAGTTTTCAAGTCTGCGGTGCTGGTGATCGCTGGGATAATCCCAATCGATCTTCTGGCGTCCGATAAAAAGGAGATTTTTAAGAGGAAGGCGGAGGTACAGAAAATTTTCGAAAAGGAAGAGTTCCGAGCACCCAACATGCTTTAGTGGAAGATCAGGTGGGAAAACAAACACCGAGGAAGGTGTGAATTACTACTTGACGCAACTTCTATTGGGTTAAAGATATTTCCAGGCATACCTGATACAATTAGCAAAGCAAGGAGCCCTGACTGCAGTTATAACGGCCCGTATAGAGATCACGCGACACACACGTTTTTCACTTCTAGTAGGTAGATTGAAGAGAGGGCGATGCTGGAAACAGACATTGGACCTATCAGACCAGATAACATCATCGCCAACATTTTATGCAACGAGGGAAGTTGGGGAGAGAGTAGCGGCTTACGCGGATGCAGTTTTACGAGAAAGGAATAGAGAGGAACAGCTCCCTGAAGTAATGCGCAAGCGGTTTCCGGGGGGATTTCTGCCAAGCAGAAAAGAATGGTGTTTTTTAGTTGATCGTTGGTAGTGTTATTAAAATGATCAAATTAAGAACTTTGTTTCTATTCATTAATGTCATTGTAAAAAAAATAGTAATCAGTTTATTTATGTATGCGTATTATACTTTAGCATTGTAAGTTACTACTAATAAAATGGTATGCATGTATATGAAGCTTATTTCTCTGTAGGTTTGATGCACATATTTGTAGAACTTATACAATCATTATTAACGAGATTATTTTCTTTATTCGGTGTTGCACGGGTTGGTGAATTTTCAAGTCCATGACCGTAATCGTTCTTGCAATTTCGAAGCATCCTCTTGAGCTTCATCTTGCTCTTTATCGAGAGATTTGGTAAACAGTGCAGTTTATGCAAAATACTTTCTCCTGTGTTTTTAGGAGAATATACCTACCATTTGTTATAATTACCTTCACAGCTCGTTAGATTTTCATGTAATTCCTGTTTCAGTGCGACACTTAAAAGTTGACCAAAACACCACTATATCCAAATTTCAACACAACTTTCGAATTGTTTAATAAAATTATATTATTTATTTATATTTTCACATTAAATACTTCCCTATTTCATTTTACATGCCTGACAGTGAAATTTTAATAAAACGCGGCAATGTCCTCCGTTTACCGAAACAAGTTATTTTAAGTTTAACACACACATGTTCTTCGTGCGGGAAGACTTGTCTATTGAAGATGTATTCTTCAATGCTGTCATGTTGTGGCATGATCAATTTAGCTAAATTTTGTATATCATGGTATTATTCACTCACATGCATCTTATAATTTGCCTTCCAATCCTCATAGGATGTGGTTTCAAGAGGACTGATAAAAATCCAGGGTTGATGGGACAATCTCAGAGCCTCATTTTTTTCTTGAAGTACGAATTCATTGGACTGGCTTCCAAAAAGCACAGAATGTTTCCCTCTGGCTACTATTCCTATTCCATAAGCAGTCTCATTTAAAGCTTCTCTTACACCTTGGCCATCATCCTTCAAACACCTTCGATGAACCTGAAATATACACTTTTATATTTAGTAGTGAACAAAGTTGGAATATTGAATTCTAAATTTCCTCGACAATGGAACTTAAATAATCAAGATCAAATTAAATACAATCTGACTCGAAAGATATGAGAAGCTCGGACATCGATAACTCCAAAGATGCGAGACTGAAAAGGGCTCCCACTCCTGCGACGTTAAGATTTCGGGGGTAATGCGTGAGAATGCACACAGGCCTACTAAGCGCACGCGCACGCCAAATTCAAGGCAACGCGCACTGGCGTGCGTCTGACTGTCAAGTAGGGCGGGGATAGAGTGAAAAATAACGCTCGCTCCTTTGGAGCGGTCATCTCGTGTCTGTGGAGCTCTCGTATTTTTGAAGCACGTATCTTTGGAGTTCGAGTGTAATAATAAATAATTTATTAAGTAGCTCTTCACCATCAGTTCAATTTCACCATCCGTCAAACTACTGCCACCTTGTGCCCTGTCAGTAAGTACAGCCAGTTTCAAGTTTCTTTCTTCATCTCTTAGGGAAATTTTTGTTGTTACTGGATAGTAATTTCCAGCAACTGTCTCGCTGAACTCTGAATTCCATGTGGATTGTCTAACTTTTCTCTTTCGTTCTAACATTTCTCGACCATTGCTGTCTGTTAAAAATTCCCCATTTGATCGCAAGTCTGTTGTGTATTTAGTTATTATTTCTTTCCCAATTTTGTCACTGGAACAATTTTACGTATTTTAATGATAAACATAGAATCACAACGACAAAAATATTTGTGAATAATTTCTTTGGTGGTGAGATGTTAAAGGGTCGGATGGACAAAGAGAGTGATCAGAGAATTTTTGGTACAAAGTTAATCTTCTGGATCAAAAATTCAACTGTTTTGTTCAAAGTTTATGTATTTTGTTGGGACTTTGTCTATCTGGAAAAAATCCACTCAATTGTCATTTTAGAGTTTCAAAATTCAACTGTTAATAATATTAATTTTCGAATTCAAAATTCAAATATTTTCTAAGACATCGTCTTTTTTGCCTTAAAAATGAAGTATTTAGTTAAAAATCGAACTTTTGGTTGATAATAACACTATTTCTTTGCTTCGCCTCGCCTAGCCTCGCAGGCATGTCGCTATTTGCTCGTTATGCCTCGCATTGTCAGCCTCGGTTTCCGCGACCAACACCTAATACGTATCTACTATTTACAATATTTATAGTTTTCTTACACCTACTTCCTTTACTATTTACAATCTCTCCTTCTCGATTTATCTTTCTCTTTCTTCTCTTCTTCTCCATCTTACCCAACATCCTCTTCACCCACGATACTGCCCTTTTGTCCCCCCGTTCATGCAACAATACATCTATGCTTATCCTACTTCTTTCCACTTCTTCACACTCCTCCAACCAGTGTTCAACTTTGGCATCCCACTTCCCGCACGATTCACACACCCTGTTCTCTCTAGAAAGCCAGAACCTATTAAATTCCTCCATATAACCTCATCTTATTCTCGCTATAAGTTCCTGACTTCCTTGCTCTCCATTCTCACACAAATATTGCGATCTTTCCCTTAGCATACTTCACATTTAGTTCTCTTAAACCTTGATTGTCTTATAATCTCATTTCCTTCTGCCTTCCTTTTCTCCATGCCATTCTTTTAAGCCAACTCATATACCTTCCTTTCTTTCTCGTGGAAAAATCATCTGCGAACCCATTCTTCCGAAACAGGAAGCCGAGGTGCACAAACTCTTTCATCTCCTGTATCGCTTTTCCCTTCCACTTCCACTCCCCTCTCTCATTTCTCCCACCCCAATTCCTGAACACCATAACCATCCACAGTCCCTCAGAGATTCCCTGCCATCATCTCGACATACCTCACGTCTCCTCATATACCTCCCTTACCCTCTCGATCAGGCCGTTCTCCACTCCCCTTTCTTCCATTGCCTCCCATAACCTCCTCCTATACAATTCAGGGTACGCGCCTTTTAAATCTACAAAAACGCGTACACTTCGGCACCATTTTTGGTAAGTTCTCTATCCACCACGTGCTTTCAGACGTGAATATTGTCAATAGTACTCCTTCCCTCCCTAAGGCCCGCCTACGTCTCCAGCAATATTCCTTTCCTCTCAACATCCTTCCGCAGCCTATCTTTCGACACCATGGCGTATATTTTGTACGTAATATTCATTAGCGTAATTCCTTAATAATTTTCCTGCCTCGCCCTATCCCATTCTCATATAGTGGTACGATCAAGCCCTTCCTCTACCCTATTGGGAATCTCTTTCTCCTCCATACATTTTTCACTACCCCCTTCAGCCTCTTCCTCACCTCGTGCGTACCAAACGGTCACGCTTCGTTCTCTTCCCCTTTCCAGCCTTGCTGCCTTAGATTTTTTTAACTTCTTTATCTGCTGCTCTATCTCCTCCTCATTCAGCTACTCTCCATCTACTTCCCTCGTTCTTATAATCCCCCTAAATATCTTCCGTGTATGTGATCGCTAAAAGAAATCTTTAAAAAATTTCCTCCATTCGTCACTCCCTATCTTCTCATTTATCTCAACCCTACGTTTACTAAACTTATTAATTATCTTACACACGTAGCACCTAAACTCATTTCTCATTTCTACGTTCTCTTCCCTTTTGACGGTTACTTAATGGTTGATGCTTTGATTCCACACTCCCTTCCACTGTGAATTTCTCCATCTTCGCCCACTCTTGTATATTCATGATCACAGAGTCTATCACCAATTCATCAATCTTACTCACATACGTGTATTTTCCCTCTTCGTCCCCTGTTTCGATCAAATTCGCAACTGCACAGCCTCTGTCCACCATCTAGCCTCTTAGAATCTCCCCCTCTCTATTTATTATATTATCCTTCGATTTTCTTTCGAAGCTCTCCCCTTCCAGGTACAGGCCCCCTTTCCCTCCGATTCACGCATGAAAGTCCCGCATCCAGTACCATCATACCCTCATATCTCTCTCCTAATAAGTCTTCCACCCTTTCTTTAGCCCTTTCCATACTTACCATATCTATATATCTCTCTCCTAGTAAGTCTTCTACCCTTTCATTAACCTTTTTAACCTCATCCTTATTGTACACAGTCGCAAACTTATACGTGATCCCTCCTATCTTTACTGTCCTCATTTGCACGCCCTCCCTCTCCATGAAATTCTTCCTTTAATGCATTCCTGACTCCTGTTATAAATCCCCTCACTAGCCTATCCTTTCCTCTTTACTCTGACTGCCTCCTGTTGACTCCACCTATATCCCCTTGACAACTCTGGCTCTACTCTGTCCCATTTCTCCACCCTGCTTTACTCCCAACCCCCTACTTCCCACGAAATAAATTCCCCCGCGCTTTCTTCAACCCACCTTCTCCTCGTCCCAGACCCACATTTTCTGATCTATTTCTATTTTCCGATACCCTACCTTCGCCGCTCTCCCTTCACTCTTATCCTTCCTAGCTATGTTATTTAGCATTCTCTGCCAATCCCTTTCCTACCTCGTCAAATCTTGACCAATGAGAACCTTCTCGTCCTTTATCTTATTATTGTTACGCATTACTTTCCATTTTTCTTCCCAGCTCTCCAATTGCACCACCGTCACTTCATTCTTCTTTCTCCCCTTCACCCTATTTTCCCATACCTTGCCTTTCACCCACCCTATGCTCTGTAACAGCGCTTTCACCCCCTCCATTTCTTCTCCGCTCTTTGGATTAAATCCTCTTATTACTATATTATTTCTTCTATCCGCCTTCTCTCTTCTCTCCAACCTCAAATTCATTGTTCTTTTTCTTTCCCTATCCGCTCTTTCCTCCTTTTCATTCCTACGCTCTCCCACTTAATTTTCTATCATATTCTCTACCCTTTTCCAAATACCTTACTTCTCGCCCATCCCCCTGTCAACTGTTTCCATTCCCGACCTGCCCTCCACCTTCTCAAGCCTTTTTTTCGCCCTATAAGCACCCCACCATATCAGCACCCCGAGAGCCTCCTGCTCTGTCTGCCCCTCCACTTTTTGGGGGGAGGGTCACATACGTGTTTGTGCGCTTTTTTAGAGTGACTCTCTAGCGCGCACTTCTGCGGACTCTCTTTGCTATCCCTTTTCCTCTTCAAGAGATCCTCTCCCTCAATTGCATTAGACGCTCTCTCCCTTGCATTGTCGCTTCCTTCGCTCCGATTCTTCCCTCTCCCTGCTGCGCCACTCGACAACGGGCCTTGCATAGCTTGCCATCGTGTCCTTCTGGAAATTTCCTCTACCATCTGCCAGTACTCTCGCGGACCAGTACTCTTCAGTCAGTTAATGTGAACTATGCATGCAAAAAAGTACGTACTGCAGCCAACAGATCTTTCTTAAGACTGTTGTTGCTTACCGCCCCAAAATTTCCTTTTCTTTGCACTAATTCACATCTGACAGCCCCTGAAGACACCCTTTTCTCTCGCGTAACATCCCCCAGAACTACAAAAACCACCCTTGTCCATCACGAAGACTCAAACTGCTGACCACACAACTACCCCACTCCCTTGAAAACCTAACCTCACTCTTCCTATTTAGCCAAATCCCACATCTACAATGAAAATTAATTTTTAACTGCTCAATTTAGGCCTCACAATTCTACTCACCTTCTAGACTTTAACCTTACACTACAATCTAACCTTCCACACAAACTCCGTAAAAACTTTTCACTACCTATCCCCGCACACTTGCTCACTACCGCCACCAACATGTAAGTCCACCAACTATTTGGTTAAAAATTCAATTTTTTGTTGCAAATTTATCTTTTTTTGTTAGAAAATACCAAATTTTGGATAAAAATTAATCTTTTTTAGTAGGACGTTTAATTTAAATAAAACTGAGACTTGATGCTTCGTCCTGGACTGACTTACAGGACTAATCAGTCTAATTTTTATTTTTAATAAAAATACATATATCTCTTCAAACTTGATTGCAGCACAAAAAGTGAAACCTGCTTTTAAAAAAATTGGATTTAATAAATGAAATCTTACTTAATATCAATGGGACCAACGAGCCAGTTAAATTCAATTCTTTCGTCGTCAGCATAGACTCTGACCACCTGGCTGATCCATTCGTTAACAGTCATTTGAAGCTCATCAACCAAGGGACCTATAATTTAAATTTATATTTTTAATGCGAATTTTTTCTAAAACTACAATAATTTTATTCCTTAAGT
>NC_046664.1:80520705-80539017 GCF_010883055.1 Belonocnema kinseyi | reverse complement strand
ATTTGGGTTAAAATTCATCCTTTTAGGGTCGAAATCCAACTATTTGGATAAAGTTGTGTTTCTTGTTTGAAAATTCGACAATTTGGTAAACAAAAAAATTTGGAGAGAAGACCGAAGTTAGATAATATACAACGTTACGTTAATGATTGAATCGAAATTATTTTGTTTAAATCGGAGTAACGAAATGAAATGAATGTTTTGGATGGTTCCCTGCAATTTTTGGTCTTTTTGTATCAAAATTCTTTCTTGTTGGCAAATTCACATTACTTGTTGTTGAAAAGTCTTCTTTTTATTTTAAAAATCTATTTTTTATCTCAAAAGAAAATATTTTGTGGTTTAAATTTGAACTATTACATTTTTGGTTGCGAAGTCAGCTCTTTTGATCAAACATTCAATTAGTTTTCTGAAATTTCGTCTTGTTTGGTTAAAAATTAAATTTGTTTAACATAATGTTCAACAATTTGTTTTCTTACTAATTTTTCGACTCAAAATTCTTTCTTGGTTGAAATTTCCACTCTGTTCTTGAAAAGTTGTCTTTTTCATAAAAAATGCATCTCTTTTTGTAGAAATTTCATCTTTTTGGTTAATTGGTTATTTAATTTTTGTCTCTCAAATGAAAATTCTTTTTTTTTTCAACTCATTCGTTCACATTTTGTTATTCTGGATAAAAATTCAATAATTGGGTAGAAAATTTAACTGTTTGGTTGAAAATTATTATTTTTTTAATTAATATTTTTTGTTGTTGAAAATGCACACGTATTAATTTAAGAAAATTTGTCGTTTTATATGGAAAGATCAACAATCTTTTTGAAATTCTTTTTTTATCTAGGCTAAAGTATATTTTACTATTTTGTAGGAAATTCGCCTTTTGCATAAAAATATAATGATTGGTACGAAATTTGATTTGGTTCAAAATTAAGTTGAAAGTCGATCTACTTTCTTAAAAATGAATCTTTTTGTTCCGGTTTTATCATTTTAGTTAAAAGTTTATAATTTTAGTTGAAAATTCATCAATTTTGTTGAAATTTAATCTTTTTTTTTATTAAAAATGCAAACATTTTGAAGAAAATTAGTTTGTTTTAATTTATGATTCAATTATCGATTTGTAGGAAATTTGCGTTTTGTATGAAAATTCAACAACTATGTAGGAAAATGAAATATTAGTTCAAAATTAAATTCTTTAAATAATAAATCAACTTATTGGTCAAAAATTATAGTGTTTTTTGTTTTATTGAAAAGTAATATTTTTATTTTGAAAATTTACCCGGTTTTTAAAAAGAAAATTTGTGTTTTTAGATTAAAACCGACAAAATTGTTTAAATTGTTATTCTATCTTGGCTGAAATATTTTGCTTCGTTAAAAATTTAACAACTAGGTTCAAAGTTGATTAGCTTTGTTAAAATTACTTCTTTAAATGAACATTTATAATTTCAGTTAAAAATTTGATTCTTTGGTTAAAAATCCAAGTATTTTGTTGTAAATTTACCTTTTTGGTTTAAAAATTAATCTTTTTAGTGAAAATTCAATCTTTTTTTATTAAGAGTGTAAACAGTTAAAAGAAAATTATTCTGTGTTAATTAATAGTTTAACCGTTTTCTAGGAAATTCGCCTTTTGCATGGAATTTTAATAGTTAGATAAAAAATTCAACTATTTGGTTGAAAATTAAATTCTTTACAAAAAATTCAACTATTTGATTCAAAATTATGTTTTTTGTTGTTGTTGAAGATTAATATTTTTGAGTTGAAAATTTACCCTTTTTTTAATTTTGTCTTTTCAGGCAGAAATTTGAATATATTGTTTAAAAATTTTTTTTGTCATGACTGAAATACCTTTATTCGTTGAAAGTTCAACTACTAGTTGGCAAATTGTTAAAAACTTATTTTTTGGTTGAAGATACAGAGTTTCTGTTAGAAATTCATCATTCCAATTAAAAATTCGATTCTTTCGTTGAAAATTTAACTATTTTGTTGAAAATTGGTCCTCTCAGTTTTAAAGTCCATCTTATTTCGTCGAAATTTAATATTTTTTAAATTAAAAATTTAACCATTTTGTATAAAGTTATTCTTTTTGAATTGATAATTCCACTTTCTTCCCAGAAATTGGCCTTTTGCATGAGAAATCAATAATAAGGTACAACATTGAAAAAATGTGTAGAAAATTAAATTCTTTTGGAAATGATGTTTGACCTACTTTTTTAAAAATTCATTTTTGCTTGAAGACTATAATTTTAGTTGAAAATTCATAAATTTATTTGAAAATATAATTCCTTTGTTGAAAACTTAACTCTTTTTTTTTTGAAAATTCTTTCTTTTTGATAAAGAAGAATTTTTTAGAATCAAATTTGCGGGTATTTCCACTATCATTTTCGTAATTACCGGTTCAAAATCAATATATATATATACACATACACACGCAGTTTCAAATATTCGGAGGATTGTACTATTCGGAAATTTAATCAAATTTATTGTTCACATTATTATTATAAAAGAGCCTCGGTGGCTCAGTTGGTTGGACGCTCGGACTTTACCTCAGAGGTTCCGTGGTTCAATCCCTGAGCCGGTATCTCTAGAAATTTTTCAATGTACTTGACTGCAATCCAGTCCGTCAGTGATGGGGTAATTATTATTATTATTATTATTATTATTATTATTATTATTATTATTATTTGTTCTCTTTATGTAAGTGGGAGAGTCCACGTAAAAAAGTATTGTATTCTAAAATTTGAATAATTGTAGGGCCTGATCTGCAGAAAAAACCAGTATAACAGAGAATATAATAAAATATAGAAATGGGACACAAACCTCTGTGTAGTTGGAAATGTCCTCGAAAGTGAAAATTTCGAAGTCCAGTAGTTTGATTTGGTCTAAAGATATAGGCACCAGAAACAGGATTTTGAATTCCCCGGTTAATACTTTGAGCTCCCTCATAGTAATGAAATGATTGTGTTAATTGAACTCCACTCTTAATTGTAGATTTGATAATAACTTTTCCAGTTGCGTCAAGACTGATACCGAATGCCTAAAAATAATAATAATTACACAGCAAGCTGCAAGGTCTTTCGAAAAATACGTGAACTGCTGTTCCACGCAGTTGCTCAGCTCGCAGGGCGAGAGACGCTCACGACTTTCGCCTCGGTAGGGCCGCAGTGCGCGAGTACTCAGTCGACTATATTGCGCAATATTATGCATTCCAATTGAAAATAGTATAAAAGGTCCTGACTGTTTACGTTCAGACCCCCGTATTTGTGATCAAGGCTATTTGCAGCAAACCCCGACACTGGACTGAAACCGAGAGTTTTGTGTAATTCAATCCTCAACCAAACCGATGAATTATTGACAAAGAAGAATTATTTTATATAAAAAAAGATCTTTCAACTTAAAAATATAAGTTTTCAACCAATGATGGAATTTTGAAATTTACGCTTTAGATATTGATTATCAACCAAATAAAACGAATTTTCGACCAGTTGAAATCAATTAAAAAAGACGGTTATTCAACGAATCAACCATAAAAAATTAGCTTTTAATCAAACAGTTGCATTATGACCTAAAAATGATGAATATTCGGTCAAAAATGAAATAGATTAATTTACAGTTTAAAAAATGAGATAAATAATTGTTAAAAAGGATTAACTTTTAAAAAAGATGCTTAATTTATTAATTTTTTATATATTTAATTTTTAACGTATAAAAGACGAATTTTCAATAAAATAATTGAATCCTCGGTCAAAACGGATTAATTTTTAACCAAACAGTTGCATTTTCAGCAAAAAATGGATGATTTTTCAACACAGAAAATTAATTTTTAATATTGTTGTTTCTGTCGTTTCTTATAAATATTTCAACATGAGTTATATTAAATTTAAAATAATAGATAGAGCACTTTTTTATAAATTAAAAAAAAAAATGCTGTCAAAATTCGAACTTTGGATTTTTAAAGAAAATTCCAAAAGTTTTTTTTATAATCTTTTAGGGCAATCAAAAAGCCACATTTTTCTTTTCTTGATTTTTTTATATCGTCCGTTATTTGGCTTAAAATGTTCATTTTCGTGTGCTTTTTGGAATTTTATAAATGCTATAACTCTGGCAGTTTTTGATTTTATGAAAAAAGTCATAAGGATACATGGTTCGAATTTTTGAATAATATGAATAACCATAAAGAGAATTTTTGAATTAAAAAAAAGCGACCTCAAAAATATTAAAAATGTGCCCACTTTTTCAATTTTTATCCAAAATGGCTGACCAACGAACTTGTCCTTTAGTTTAGGACACTAAACAAGTGTACTAAAGGCCAATCTAAAAGATTAATTTTTCCAAAAGTGATCGAGTTCACAGACAGCCATGCATACATAAATTTTCAACTAAATAGATAAATTTTTAACGAAAAAGCATAAATAACCCACTAAATAGATTAACTTTTACCTAAAATTGTAAATTTTAAATTAAAAGTGGAGTAGATTCGTTCTTAATTAAAAAAAATTATTTTTAACAAAAAATAAAACGTATTTTTAACTAGGCAGATAAATTTTCAACTAAAAATAAGAAATTTTCAAATAAAAGTATCATTTTTAAATCATAATTTCAATAGTAACATTTTCAGTTATAAAATTAACTGTGAATAAAAAAAGAAGAATTTTCAACAAGTATAGATCAATTTTGAACCTAAAAGAGAAATTTTAAAGTAAAAAGTATAATTTTTAACTACAATGATCAATTTTAAATAAAAAATAGAGTACCTCAATTCTTAGTGAAAAAAATAATTTATTTTTAATGAAAATGAATTGAATTTTAAACTAAATAACTATATTTGAACCAACGATGTGAATTTCCAATGAAAGTAAATAAATTCTTTCAAAAGTAGTTAATTTTTAACCAAATGTGGATTAGCCAACATAAAAGTGAAAAAAATTAATTATTAACTAAAAAAGAAAGAAATTTTAAGGTTCACGACCAAAAAAAAATACTTTTAAGCAAGCAATTAAATTTCCATTATTTATTAAATTTTCAACTAAAAAACAAAATTTTTTAAATAAATAGTTTAATTTTCAACTAAAGAGTTAAATTACATTCAAAAATTAATTAGCTACATTTTCAGTAGAAAAAATGAACTAAAAATTAAACAAATTTTAACCAGGAAAGTTAAATTTGCTAGCAAAAAAATAACTGCTTAACAAAGTAATTGAATTTGTAGAAATAAGGGAATTTTAAATTTAAAAAGATCAATTTTTAACAAAACAGTTTATTTTTTGAGTAAAAAGATAAATGTTTAATCAAAAATGGATCAGATAAATTACAAATTAAAAAATCTAATTTTTAACTATAAAATAAAGGAATTCTTATTTGAAAATTGTTAAATTAACAACAAAAAAGATCAATTTTTAACTAAGCAGATAAATTTAAAATTAATCCTTATGTAATTAAAAATAAATCCAATTTTTAACAAAATAATTAAATCTGCAACCAAAAAGATAAATTTTTTAAACATGTAATTGAATTTCTATTAATATTGTAATTTTCAACCAAATAGTTGATTTTTTAACTAAGAAAAAAATTTTTTAATTAAAAAGAGATTAGAAAAATTATTAATTTAAAAAAATTTTTAACTAAAAATAAAACAAATTGAAACAAAATTTGCAACCAAAAAGCTTAAATTTTAACCAAGTAGTTGAATTTTTATGAATATTTAAACTTCCAGCTAACAAAAAAAAACATTCTTCACCAAAGAAAAAATTTCGGAAAAGGAAAATTATTTTGAATCCAAAAAGTAGCTAAATTCTCGCAAAAAAAATTAACTGAAAATGAAACAAATTCCCAACAAAATAATTAACTTTTCACCCAAAAAGGTAATAATTTTCATTAAAAAAAATAATATTTTTTTAACAAACTAGTTTAACTTATAGCCTAGATATAGAATTTTTAACCAAACAGTTTCATTTTCAACAAAGAAGATTAATTTTCTAACAGGGAAAGAAATCAGAATTCTAAAAAAATTAATAATTTGATAATAAGTTATAATAACTGATAACACTAGTAATAAATCAATGTCGTTCTTATTTACCTTGTTTGAACCACCAGTACTTTTATTTTCACCTAAAGCGTTTGATTCAACTGGATTTTTCGGAGGATGCTGGCTAACATAAAATGATGAATAACCTAAAGGATTTATTCTAGTTGCCAAAAATACAAGTTCATATGAAGCAGATGTTTTTCGGCCAGGGATTTTTTTAATTTGATTTGAAATTGGTACTACTTGTGTTACGATTTCGTTTCCTGAAAAAATGTATTTTTTTATTGTGCTACATTCCAATAGTTTTCTCCTCGTCCCCTCCTTTTAACTATTTCCCCTCTCCATATTGCCCCTCACTTCCCTAATTACAATCCCCTCCTTTCCCACTACTTCCCTTACTACTCCTTCCGTCATTTCCCCGCATGCCCTCTACTTCCCCACCAAACTTTTGATTCCCTCTTTTTTCATTTTCAATCACTTCTTCCAATCATAATTCTTCTCCGCCCTTATTTCCCCTCATTTCCCCTACTTCCCCGTCCCTTATTTTTTATCAATTCCCCTACTTTTTCACTCCTAATTTCTCATTATTTCCCCTTAATTTCCCTTATTGGAAAAAATTACGAAGTATTAGCGGATGTACGGACGGGAACCCTACCAAAACTATAAGGGTTTCTGTCTGGGCTGAAAAAGCCTAAGAATCTATTATATAATAAAAAAAGGAATTAATAAAAACGTACAATTTAACTTAAAAATCGACCAACTTTATCCAGAAATAAATAAAACAATATTTTTATGTAACAGTAAACACCTTTTTAATATTTTTTAGTCGCAAAAATATCATATATTAATAATAATATAATATAATAATTTTTAAATAACTATTTATTTGAAGTTTCTGAACACTTAAATTTGAGTTAATGGGCAGAATTCCCGGAAATAAGACCAAGAATCCAATGATAAAATTTGGACAACCACCACCATTTTTTGCATTTCTATTATCATTTCTATTGCAATTTGAAAAAAGATAATGAAATTTCTAAAAAAGAAGAATTTCTTTTTTGTAAAAACAGCAACGAAACGACGATGCTCTCAGGTGTCATGGAGAGAGCATCGTGGTTTCGTTGCTGTTCCTACCTGTTTGCATTTTTATCAATATTTTTTTTGGCTTCATAAGGTTGCTGTACGTGTGCCGAAACGTTAATGATTATTTTTTATACATGTTTTTTTATTGTGATTTCATAATAATAAAAATAAAAAAGACAAAAGAAATATAAAAGAGCAAGAAGGGGATTTTTAATTCCTCTTTTTTATTTTTGTCCGAAAAAAAATTTTTTTTTCTTTTCTTGTTCAGAAAATTTGTTATCTGTTTTCAATTTTTAAGGAATGCTGCTTTAAAAATTTCTAAACTGTTGTTCGAAATTTTAGAAATCGTTGGATATGCTTAAAAGCCTTTTTTAATTTTCTCTTATAGTTTACTTTTCAAAATAAGAAGCCATTCAAAATTTTGACATGAATATTGAGAACATTATTTTTTCAATCTTGTTCGACATTTTAAACTTTCTAATCTTTAAAGATTCACAAAATATTTCCTAATTTTTTCGTAGCCCTACGAAACAAAAGAATTGCCCTAAAATCTTTTAGAATCTTCGTCAATACATTTTGAAATATTTTGGAATAACCTCTTGAAATTAATTTTTCGAAATAAAAATTTCTTTTAATTTTTCCTAGAGACCTTAAAAATTTTTTCATTTTCGTAAAACCTAGCAACATTCTTTAACAGATTATACGGGGTTTAATTATTTTTGAATTGCCTCCAAACTTCTGAATATCTCATCAACTTAGTTAAATTTAAAAATATTATATAATACGGTAAAATGGTCAAATTTCCCAATATTAACAATGCAATTATTTCAAAATCCAGTATTAATTAAATTTTTTTTATTCGGAGTAAAAAAAACTTTTAAAACCATAATTATACAAATCGATTTGTAAGCCATAATTTTTAATTTAATAGCTTAAAATTGTCCATTTCTTAGCTGAAGATGTTAAAAAATTAAATTATTTTAAATAAAAAAAGTTAAGAATGGTGTTTTTTAAAATCAAAATAGATTAAAGTAGAACTATATAAACATTATTCTAATTTATTAAATAATTTGTTTAATTTTGAACGTCTTTTTAGAATAATTCAATTTTAAGGTCTTAGCAAAATTAATTCAATTAATTCTAAATAATTCTAGAAAAAATATAATTAATTCTAAAAAATTAATTCTAAAAAAATTCGATTTCATTTTAAATTGAATCTTTTCATTTTGAAATTTATTTAAATTGAAAAGTTTTAATATTTAAATTATTCAATATGGCACGCACATTATTAAAAATACAAAATTTAAATTTATTTGAAACTAAAATGATTCAATTTTCGAATTTCTAATCTGAAACTGTTGGTTTTTAAACGTTTCGTAATTCTCCTATTTTCGAAATTTTAACCTGAAATCATTCAATTTTGAAATTCTTAAAATATAAAAAAAACTTCAACTTTTAAGGTTTTAAATTATAAATGATAAAATTTTACCTTTGTGATTTTTTACTCGATATGATGTCCCTTTGACAGGAAATCGAACATAAGTAGATAGAGGGTGACTTGTTGGATTGTAAACAGTAACAAGAAAATTTTGATTATTTTCTGTGTGCTTGCATGAACTTATATTTAATAGTGGACATGAAAAAAATTCTGGATACTCTGTTTTTGAAATTAATTTTCCATCTAGTATCATTTTCCTGAAAATCAATTTAGAAATGAATGAAGTTAAATTGTCTTTCGGGAAGTTAGCTGACGAGCGCAGCTCGGCTCTCACATGCGGAGAACCCCTGTTACACCAGCGACAAGTATGCGCGCGCACGTCAGGCACGCACGCTGCCTAGCGACCCCCTCTCTGCCAGGCACCGGTTCTTCGCATGTGAGAGCCGAGTTGCGCATGCTAGATTACTTCACAGTAGCTCTCACCCGCTCCCTTATTTTTTGGAAGAATAATTTTTTCAACCAAAAATAAAATGACAACGAGGGTGCTAAATATTTATATTATGCTTAAAAACAGACATTCTTTAAAATGATTTACAAAATCGAGGCAAATATTTCTATCGTTTATTGTAATTAATTCTGGAAGAAAGCTGAAGGTGATCTCTGGAAAAAAGAATTCTGGTAGGAATTCTTTACTTTTATTTTTATAGACAATATTTCCCTTGCATAAAATTTGTTTAGTAAAAAATTACCAAAGTGATTTGTAGAGAATCTTTCAAGCTATTACATTTTTATGATAATTTCATTTTTTCATTTTATCATATTTGAGAATGCTCATTTTTGATCTTCAGATTGTGAACACTCTTGAATCATAAATAAAAATAAAATAAATAAAACTAGAATAGTATAAATGAATAAAAATAAAATTAAACCTCAAGGCCTTGGAACTTATTTCTTCTGCGTCTGTTATACTTTTGGATAAAATTCGAGCATAATCGTGTGCAACGTGTTCTTGTTCTGTTCCTGTGATAGCATCGTGATGTTGTAAAATTCCCATGGCTTCACGAAATTTATCCAATTTCGCATCATTTGGCTCATTGCTTAGAACCGAAAGCTGTTTCACTACCTAAAATAAGGTTTTGAATAAAAAAATTAGTAAATTATTTTTTTTGTAAATTAAAATTTTTAGGCTCTTGCTGGAAGAAACGAAAAAAAAAGAATTTTTTAAACTTTATCGATAACAGTCTTCAGAAGCCAAAATGCTCTAAAAAATTTGAAAAAGATATAAAAATTTTTTATCAATCACTTTTTGATAGATTGCGTAGTTTTGGCTTTAATCATGAAAAATATCATTAACAGTCAAAAAAATCCCCCCCCCCCGCAGTTTTTGTCAAACGGTCCATATTTTAAGATCCCTTGAATCCGAAAAAGAGGTTTTTACGAATTTTTCTGTCTGTATGTGTCTATCTTTATGCCTGTCTGTGCTGAAAGTCAAGTTCGTAAGTCAGCCATTTTGGATAGACTACCACAACTGCGATGTAGAACACGATGCGGTATAAAATTCACTTGACAAAGTTTGGGTCACTGAGGTTAGGTACATAATTTAGAAGTTAAAAAACGATAGAAAAAAGGTTGAATAACAAAATTGCAGTTTGTTCTACAACTGCGATGTAGAACACGATGCGGTATAAAATTCACTTGACAAAGTTTGGGTCACTGAGGTTAGGTACATAATTTAGAAGTTAAAAAACGATAGAAAAAAGGTTGAATAACAAACTTTTGTTTAAAGAATGTGCATTTTTTCTAAACGAGACAATGAAACTACGTCAGTTTTAATACCAATACATGTGATGAGTTATAATTATATACATTTATGGTAATAATATACAATTTCAGAGAGAAACTCGTGTGCGAAGCACGAGATACGTGATGAGAATTTGTGCGTTAAAGCCAAAGGAGCTTTAACAAAAGAGAATTCATAATCACGAAATTATTGTTGTCGATACTTTGACCTTGAATTTTAAATAGTTTGTGCATAAGGCCGAGCCATGAAATTCTCTTACTTGTAAAAAGTTGTTGCTCATTCTTTCGAAATATTTAATCGTTGGTCGAGAAGTATAGTAGCCAGTCCAATACGATTGACTATCGGAAGCGTAAGGGAAGAAATCATCACTTTTCGATGGCCATGATATTTGTTCTTCATTTAGAGCTTTTAAGTAGCAAGACGGAGTTGAATACATTGCATTAAATTTGGTTCCATTATAGAAATTAATATATCTAAATAGAAGATAAATAAATTATTATTGGAATACAAATTGGTATAACATACATGTGCGTAGAATGAAACTATTGAGGATTTCTAAATTCCATTTTTTTCTGGAATTTTAGATATAAAAAGCAATGAGAATTTAAACAAAGTGTACAGTCTGCAATTAATGGCCGATCCGAAAATCTTGTTTTAGAGTTAAATAACAATAAATTATAAAGAAATATACGAAGCGACATTTAAAAGAAAATTCTATTCAGTTCATTTTTTATTCCGGAATTTAATATTTCAAAAGGTTCCAAATTATTGTTTTTCCAAAAAAATTCCAAGCGAAATTTTTTATTTTGGTACGTTTTGGCCTCTTTTTAAGTAAAGTTACAAAAATTTCATGTTTAGAGAAAATATTTATTTTTTCTAAGCAAATAATTTGTTTACTGCTATAAATAAATAAAAATGTTCATATTATTTTTACGAAAATAATTTCTTTGCAATCTAATATGTATCAAAGTAGCGGGGTGAGTAAGAATTCCTAAAATAAAATTCCCGGAACTGGAAAATTACCGAAAAAGAAAGAATTCGAAATTATAAAATTGCCCGCGCTTAAAAATTTCCAAAAAATTTATTGATGTATTCCATTATCTTTATTCTATTACTTATCTATTAGGAATAATATAATTTTCCCGAATCCTCAAAATTTTGAATATGGTAAAATACATAAATAATCACGCAAACAGAAATTTCCCGAAAAATGATTATTCCCTGAAGAAAATAAAACTACAGAAATTCGTAATTTAAAATTTTTTTCAAATTATCGAAAATAATAAATTGTTCAAGTTAAAAGTTGACAAACATGGTAAATTGCCGAAATTGCAAAAAATATTAATTTGCCAAGATTTCTAATTTAGGAGAAAATTAAGTTGTGAAATTTGCAGATTCGAGCAAAAAATTTATATTTCTTTTCTGTTTAAATAATCTATTATTTTGCATGGGCTCTCAAGTATACTATTAAAACGTTTTTCATGATTTTCAAATTTTTAATTTCCAGAATTTTAATTTTTAATACTTTCTTTTCGGAAATTTCATTTTCAGAGATTATTCACAAATAGTGTTTTGTAAATAAATTATTTAACTTAACAAATAGAACATTTATATCCTTTTTCCGCGGAAAAATAATTGCTTTATTTAATTTTTATTTGTTAACATAAATTATTTATATCAAAGCTGAGTGTAACGTGTAAACAATATTTGAATAAAGACATCAATTTAATAAAGATAGAAAAATTTCGAAAATTAAAATTCTTGAATATTAGAAAAACCCGAATCTATAAAGCAATTAAAAAATGGTTTTAGTGATAAATAAATAATACAATAATAAAATGATAAAACTATAATAATATGACAATATATTCATCTGATGAAACAATTTTATTTAATTTATTATAAATTATTTTATGACTATTTTATTGTTAAACAAATTTTTTATTGTTTAGATTTGGGAATTTTAAAATTCGAAAATTTTTCTCTCTCGGCAATTTTACTTAGGGAATTATCTATTATTGTAGATTTTTATATTCGTTGATTTCATAAACTTTCGAGAATTTTCCAATTAAAAAATTGGATATTGTCGGCCGTTTTATAATTAATAATTATTAATAAAAAAGCTAACTTTAAGTTTTACAAATTTTCTGGACGTTATTAAGTTAAAGAAAATATTTTGATACATATTGAGTAGCGAAAATTTATATTGTAAAAAAAGGATGCAAATAGTTCATTTGTTCACAAAATGTGTTTGCAACAATAAAATTGTGCGCTAATGAAATCATTTACTTTCCTAGTATCCTCAGTTTCTAATTTAAGTTGATTGCAAAAATATATAAGAGTTAGTACTAAGAAAAAATATTTTTCCTTTAAAATCCCCTTTTTTAGTACACTGGGAATCCCATTTAAGTCTTTCCCATTTAAGCCGTTCCGAGAATTGTTGCCGCATCGGTTTCGGAGCCCTCAGGGTCGAGAGAGGGTTGACTGTTTATGTTTTGAGCGAGCGAATGTTGTGTTCCATTTAAGTCAAAGCCATTTAGGAGCATCCTGAAACCGGACTTAAATGGGATTTCCAGTGTAATTCTTTGTAATAAACCCTAAAGTACCTGAATATGGAAATCTTTAATTTTTATTAATTTGCTAACAAGTTATTTTTTGTACCTGATAAGTTTGTCCAAATTTGTATACCATGAATTTGCCACTTGATATGTAAAGTCGTCTCCCATAGTAAGTATAACATTATTTGTCTTGTATGATTTTGCTTGGGCGTTAACAAAATGCAAAAATTGTGCCACCTGAATTAGTGATAAATTGTGTTATTTCCTTACATACAAAGCATTTATTATTATTATTATTATTATTATAAATAAGAATTTTTAAACCAATAAGATCTAAAAAGTTTTAAATTAGCTCTTATTATTTATTTAAATTTATAACAAAAATATAATATCTAAATTTAAAAAGTTTTAAACTTACTCTTCGATGTATATTGAAATCTGGACTGTCAGGGTCGTCAATCAAAGGTTCGTCTTTACAATTAATATCGAAACAAAAACCATAAGGTGCATTATAATGGTAATAAAGTACGGATGTGAATAAATTCGCATTCTCGCCTGAATTAAATAAAAATATTTGTTAATAAGCTACTTTATAAAAAGAAGAAGGTAAATTATATTTTTTGACTTTATAATTATAAATATCCTGGGAGCGGGCGAGAGTCACTGTGAAGGTCGCTGAGGAGCGCAGCTCGGCTCTCTAATGATGAGAACCGCGATCAGACCAGCGGCAAGCGTGCGTGCGTAAAGCGAGCACAGACGATGCTATGCGTCCCCCTCTCTGCTGGGCCCAAGGTTCACCGCATCTGAGAGCCGAGCTGCGCTTGTCAGCTGCCTTTAGAGTGGCTCGCGTTTTCTAAAAAATATTAATCTTTTTGTTTCAAAATTTATATTTTTATTAAATATTCAACTTTTTGGTTGAGAATTCTTTAATTTTATTGAAGATTCTTTTTTTCGTTAGAAAATTAATCTTACTGTTTAGCAACTCTTCATTTTATTTTAAAATTCAAATTCTTTTGAGAGATTTCTTGAATTTTTAAAAAAATTTCTTTTTTCGGTAAAAAATTAATCTTTTCGTTTAAAAATTCATCATTTTATTCAAAAATTTTACTTTTTCGTAGATAATAAATTCTCGAATTTTTAAAGAAATTCTTTTTTTCGGTAGAAAATTAATCTTTTTGGTTAAAAGTATAAGAACTGAGTTTTAAAGCCTAAGCAATTTCCTAAAAATTAATCAAAAATTTTCTTTCTTTCTTAAAAATTGTACTTTTTTCTTCAAATTATTGGATTGTATTGAGAATTTGTCTTTTTGGTAAAAAATGATCTTATTTTTTAAACATTAATCTTTTTTAGTTGAAAAGTCAGATTTTTTATTGAAAATTCTTGAATTTGTTTAAAGATACGTTTTTGTCGGTAGAAGATGAATCTTTTTGTTTAAAAATTCATCTTTTGATTACAAATTTAACAAGTGGGCTTTAAAGTTGCACCTCTTTAAAAAAATGAATTTTCTGTTTGACGATTCAAAATTTTAGTTAAAAATTCATCTCTGGTTGAAAATTAAACTGTTTCATTTAAAATTCCTTCTTTTTTGTTGTTGAAGAATTACTTTAGTAATTAAAAATTTATCAATTTAATTTTTTTCGAAAATGGTTATTTTTTTAAGTGAAAATTCAAGTCTTTGTTAAAATTGCCTTTAGAGTGGCTCGCGTTTTTTTAAAAAATGTTAATCTTTTTGTTTCAAAATTTATATTATTATTTAAAAATTCAACTTTCTGGTTGGGAAGTTTATTAAAAATTTGTCTTTTTTGGTAGTAAATTAATATTTTTGTTTAAAAATGTATCTTTTTTTGTTTCAACTTTAACTTTTCCGTAGAGCATTCTTGAATTTTCTTAGAAATGCATCTTCTTCGTAGTAAATCCATCTTTTTCCTTAAAAATTAATATTTTTAGTTAAAAATTCAAATCTTTAGTTAAGAATTCCAGAATCATATTACAAATTCGTCTTTTTTGTTGGAAAGTAGTCTTTTCTATTTGAAAATTCAACTTTTTGGTATAGAATTCCCAAATTCTGTTAATGTTTTTTTATTGTAAATTAATCTTTTTATTTAAAAATAATTTTTTTAAAGTTGAACTTTTTCCTTGAGAATCCTCGAATTTTGTTAAAAATTCATCTTTTTCGTTAAAAATGTAACAAGTGGGTTTTAAAGTTGAACTAAAATCTTAAGAATGATAAGAAAATTTCTTTCTTTCTTAAAAATTTAACTTTTTGGTTGAGAATTCTGGAATTTTATTAAAAAATCTTTTTTTCGTTAGAAAATTAATCTTACTGTTTTGAAATTCTCCATTTAATTTAAAAATTAAATTTTTTTAGAGAATTCTTGAATTTTGGCAAAAATTCTTTTTTTTTCGGCAAAAAATTAATCTTTTCGTTTAAAAATGCATCTTTTTGGTTCAAAATTTAACAACTGGAATTTAAAATTGAACTAATTTCTTAAAAATGTAAGAACATTTTTTTTTTTCTTAAAAATTCAACTTTTTTCAAATTTTTGAATTTTATTGAAAATCTGTCTTTTTTGCAGTAAATTAATCTTATTGTTTGAACATTAATCATTTTTAGTTAAAAATTTAACTTTTTTAGTTGAGAACTCAAATTCCTGGTTAATAAATCTTGAATTTTGTTAAAAATTCTTTTTTTCAGTAAAAAATTGAAATTTGCAATTAAAAATTCATCTTTTTCGTTTAAAATTTAACATGTAGGTTTTACGGTTGAACCAATATTGAAAAATAAACAAAATTCTTTCTTTCTTCAAAATTCAACTTTTCGGTTAAGAATTCTTGATATTTATTGAACATTCGTCTTTTTGATAGTCAATCCTATTGTTTAGAAATTTATGATTTTATTTAAAATTCAAATTATTTCTAGAGAATTCTTGAATTTTGTAAAGAATTATTTTTTTTCGGTAAAAAATTAATCTTTTCGTTTAAAAATTCATCTTTTTGGTTAAGAAATTAACAACTGGGTTTTAAAGCTGAACTAATTTCTTAAAAATTTAAGAAGAATTTTCTTCTTTCTTAAAAATGAAACTTTTTTTTAATTCTTGATTTTTATTAAAAATTTGTCTTTTTGGTAGAAAATTAATTTATTGTTTAAACATTAATCCTTTTTAGTTAAAAATTCAACTTATATAGTTGAAAAGTTGAATTTTTAGTTGATAATTCTTGAATTTTGTTATAAATTCTTTTTTTCGGTTAAAATTTGATTTTTTCAATTAAAAATTCATCTTTTTGGTTTAAAATTTAACAATTAGGTTTTAAAGTTGAACTAAAATCTCAAGAATTAAAAGAAAATTTCTTCCTTTCTTAAAAATTCAACTTTTTAGTTGAGAATTCTTGAATTTTATTGAAAATTCTTTTTTTTTGTTAGAAAATTAATCTTATTGTTTAGAAATTCTTCATTTTATTTGAAAATTCAAATTTTTTTTAGAGAACTATTAAATTTTGTAAAAAATTAATCTTTTTGTTTAAAAATTCATCATTTTATTCAAAAATTCAACTTTTTGGTGGATAATAAATTCTCGAATTTTTTAAGAAATTCTTTTTTTCGGTAGAAAATTAATCTTTTTGATTAAAAATATAAGAACTGAGTTTTAAAGTCGAACTAATTTCCTAAAAATTAATGCAAAATTTTCTTTCTTACTTAAAAATTGTACTTTTTTCTTAAAATTCTTGAATTTTATTGAGAATTTGTTTTCTTGGTAAAAAATGATCTTATTTTTTAAACATTAATCTTTTTTAGTTGAAAAGTCAGATTTTTGATAGAAAATTCTTGAATTTGGTTAAAAATTCGTTTTGTCGGTAGAAGATTAATCTTTTTGTTTAAAAATTCATCTTTTGATTAAAAATTTAACAAGTGTACTTTAAAGTTGCACCAATTTAAAAAAAAAATGTTCTGTTTGAGAATTCAAAATTTTAGTTAAAAATTTATCTCTGGGTGAAAATTAAACTGTTTTGTTGAAAATTCCTTCTTTTTTGTTGTTGAAGAATTACTTTAGTAATTGAAAATTTACCTATTCAATTTTTTGTCGAAAATGGTTATTTTTTAAGTGAAAATTCAACTTTTTGTTAAAATTGAACTATTTGATTAAAAATATATTTCTTCTGTTGAAAATAAATCTAGTTTAATTGAAAATTTAAGTTTGGTGAAAAGTTCTTGCATTTCGTTGGAAATTCGTCTTCTTTGCTACAAAATTTACTTTTTTTTATTAAAATTTCATAGTTTTGATTTGATAATTCAAATGTTTAGTATACAAAATAAATCATTTTCTCTTGAAAGTTGAATAATTTCGTAAAAAAATCAAAAATTTGGTAGACAATTCGTTTTTTGATAATTAATTTTTTTAAATTAACTGTTTAAATATTTCATTTTTGGGTTAAAATTTACCTTTCTTAGTTAAAAAATTCAATAATACCTGCATTTCAACATTTAATTTAAAAATCACTTTTTTATTTTAATTGTTATTTTATCACCAAAGTTTGCAATTAAAACCAAATCAACGGTTGTCAACGAGGGGGAGTGGTGTGGTAAAAAATTTCCCAAAATTGGTAACATTGTTTTAGAGTGTTTCCTAAATATCAATTAATTAAAAATTGAATTTTTCTACCTAAACTGGGACTACCCCTCCAAATGAATTCGGCCGTTTTAGTGGCAAATCGTTGTGCTTTATCGTGAATATCAATACGGGCAAAAAGTTGACCATCGAATCCCATTTGGGCAAATATTGCTGCCTGTTCTCTTGAGTGTCCGAAAGAATCAATTTGCCATCCAATTTTAGGCCTCGCACATTCTCCGAAAGTATCATTCAATCTCCTGATTAAAATATATTAATACAATTATTAATAATAATTTTATAAATATGTTAATACATTTTAAAAATTTCAAAGTCAAGTACTACTTAAATTTTGCAGGATTTTGGTAACAAAATAAAAATTTTGAATAAATATTTATTGATTAGGCTAATTGTTTTTAAGGCTATATAAATATAATTTTCGTAAGATTATTGAAAATTTTTTAATGAATTTGGAAAATTTCAGATAATTCAAATCAAAATTTTATCAAAAAGGTTAAGCCTCAAACAAATAATTGAATTTTTAGATTAATGAAATAAAATCTCATAGAAAAATGTAATAGTTAATATTTCAATGCGAACAGATTTTTATGTTTAATTAGAAACTACAAAAAAAATGTAATCATCCGAAAAAGGAAAAAAATGTCAAACATTAGCATTTTTAATCAAAAAATGTCTTAAATTTTCAAGAGAAAAAAGATGAAGCGGAGATGAAAATGAAATGTCGATGAAAGAAGAAAGGCTAAAGGAAATTAGAGAAGTGATGATAGAGGTAATGGGGATTTATGAAGAAAAGCAGGAGA
>NC_046664.1:80508704-80520605 GCF_010883055.1 Belonocnema kinseyi | reverse complement strand
GGAATAGGAAAACGGAGGTTCAAAAAAAATTGGAGAAGGAGAATGTGGTTATTTGATACGCTGGTATGGCCGGTTTTAGGTTATGGAGCAGAGATATGGGAAGGAAAGAAAGGAAAGATATTGAGAGTTTACAAGAAAGGTATATAAGGTGGACACTAGGGGCAGACTAGAGGACGACCTGGAGGGGCAGACTGAGAGAAGAAGCGCAAAGGGATAAGTTAAGTATTAGTGCGGGTAAGAGGGCATGGAAATTTGAGACAAAGCTGAGGGAGGGAAAGGGAGGGGAGTTGGCGAGAAAGTGTTTAATGGAGGTAGAAGAGAGGAGAGGGAGGGCGATCGAATTAACGAGGTGGGACGAAGAAAGGAGGGAGTTCTTTAATGATAGAGAAATAGAAGACGGGACTGGAGTAAAATATGAAGAATTGGAAAAAAAGGGAGAGGGAAAGACAATTAACAGAAAGATGGTGGGCGATTGAGGAATCAAAATACAATAAATGGTATAAGATGATAAAAAAGGAAGGGCTGCCAAAGTATTTAGAAAAGGAATGGGGAGAAAGAAGGTGGACCAGAATAGCAAGATTTAGACTGGGAAACGAGGTAAGGGAGGGGATGTACTGGGTAAAAGAAGACAACAGAATGTGTAGAATATGTGAATGGGAGGAGGAAACATGGGAGCATGTATGGGAAGGATGTAGGAGAGGAATGGAAGATAAAGGAAACTGGCAAGAAAATGTGGTTAAGATTCTAGGCGAAGATGGATTAGGAGAAGAATGGATGAAGGAGTTGGAGGGTGCTAGAGGAGCGAATGAGGGAGAATGAAAGAATGCACGTGAAAAAGGTAAATGGGGGTATAAAAAAAAGTGAAAGAAAAAGGAAACGGAAGTCGCTTGGGTTAGAAGCGTGAAAATTGTAAGTAATGGTAAAGTAAAAGATAAGTAGACTAAGATGCGTTTGCGTTCTCATGCTCTCTCTCTCTCGCTTGCACTCTCGCTTTCGTTCGCTCGCTCACTCGCTTGCTAACAAGTCCTAAATTGCGCTATCGCAGGAAATAGAAATAAGGAACTAGATATAAGACTTTATGTAAATAGATGTAAACAATTGTATATATAGAAAGGATAAGATTGTAAAAAATATATAGATTTAAACGGAAAGATTGTGAGGAATGGAAATCATGTAAACCCTTAGGGGACACATTATGAATAAAGAAGAAATAAAAAATATAATATTTGAAATTTAAATTTAAAAATGTTCTAATTCTAAATCAGAAAGAGTTTAATTTATCAAAAAGACGACTTTTGAGCAAAATAGTTAAATTCTCAACGAACAAATGTTTTCATTTTAAAAAATGGTTGAATTTACAAAAAAAAAGTATTGTCAGTAAAGAACAAAAATTGCAGGCAAATAAGAATTAAGAGAGAAAAATACTTCTTAATAAAACAATATATTTCTAATAACTATGTATTTTTTAAGTTTCTTTGATTTTTTTGTTTGAAAGATAATTAAATATAATTTTTCTAATTGCCTCGAGAAATTCAAAAAATATTTGTGAAGATTTCTGTCATGTCGAAAAAGTATTTCGAAAAATTCTAAGAATTTTTGTATTTTATACAATTTTACAAAATTTTATGAAAAATTGAATTTAGTTTAAATAACATTTAGAACTTTTTAACTATTAAGAAAAGTTTAAAATATTTCATAAATTTTCGAAAATCTTTCAAAGTTCTAAAAAATTTGTAGTTCCTTCAAAACTTCTTAAATCCTTAAATATCTTTTAGAATGAAAGGAATTATTCCTCAAGTATTCTTAAAATCTTGCTGATTGCTTTTTGATAATTTTGCAAATGTTTTCTAATTTAAAAAAATTCAAAGATTTTTTAAATCAATATCAATATAAATTTTCTGAATAACGAATCACTTTCAATATTCCAATGAATATTAAGAACGTATTTTTTTATTATCCGGAAATCTTTCAAAAATATTAAAACCTTCCAAATTTTATTTTTATATTTAAAAAATCAACTCTGTTTCAAAGGTTTTTGAAATCTTATCAAATTTTACATTACTTTTGAAGTTTATTAAAAACTTCTGCATGGCCTTTAAAATGATTCGACTTTTTTTAGGCATTTTAAAAAAGTCTAAGATATTAAAAAAGCTGCCTTTAAATGTTCTTAATTATTTTCTGATTATTTAGGAAATCATTTGGAATGTATTGAAATCTTTTTAAATATTCTCTTAAAATACAGTTTTAAAATAAAGAATGATTTAAAATTTTCCCAGAAATCTTCAGAAATTTTTTTTATTGTCTTGAAAGTTTTTAAAAACCTTAAAAAGCTACTAAATTTTTAGTTCTAAATCTTAAATAAGGCATTATAATTTTGTTGAAAAATATCATAAACATAATTATACTAAAAGAGAAAAAATCTGATAGAATTAAGAAAAATATTCCGAAGGGGAAAATTAATGAAATTAGACAAATTCGGAAATATTATATTATGGAAATTATTCAATTCCAGAAATTGCATAATTACCAAAATTTTAAAACTTGCATTTTTAAGATTCCGAAATTTAAAATTCCAAAAATGTTAAATTTACGAAAATTTTCGATTCCTAAAATTTGAAAATGCCCATACAAAATATAAACATTTATTTTTTCGGGGATTTGAATTTTCTTAAATTAAAAATTTTGCGGAGTTTTGAAACTTCGAGTTTTAACATTTCAATATTTGCACAATTTTGTGAATTTAATCATTTTTTTAAATTGGAAATTTCTTACTTTTTACATATAAAAATCTTCTTTATTCTTAATGTGTTTAATTTAAAATTAAAATTTTAATAATCTGCAAAAAAAAAGTATTTATAATTATAAAATTTAAGATTTCAAATTGAAAGAGTGATATATTCGAATTTTTAAATGTTAAAAATTAAAACATTTTAAATTGAAATGATCATTAGCAAACATTTAATTCCTTAAAAACCATTTCTTATTAATTAAATAATTTACGATTTAAAATATATAAAGTTTAAATAGTAAATTACTGAATTATATAAGTATTAATTTTTAACGATTTAAATGTGTAATTATTTAATTGCAATCCCTTACCTTTAAAAATGATTCAGATTTAACTTTTCAGTGCTTTGAATCTAATTTTTTCCAATTTCTCTGTTTCAGGGTTTTATTTTGGATAATTTTGCCAAAAAGTTTTTTATCGCTATCAGTTTGACTTCATTTCAAGTTCTTATTAAATAAAATATTATAAAAATAAATGAAAGCACCATTATGAAGAAACAAATTTTGAAAAATTGTTTCAAAATGTAGGTAATTTTTTCAAATATAAATATGATTTTTTTAATACTCTTCAAAGTTAAAAAATGCCCCCCCCCCCCGATGGCTCGAAAACTAATAATATTTTTTAATCAAACATTTTCATATTGAATCAGCAAACGCAGCAATAAAAATAAAATTAATTGATACGATTTCTTTAGATTAAAAATTCAATTTTTATCATCGTCTAAAATTGAAAAATATTACCGTCGAGCTTAGGAAAAACTTCTCCCTTAATTTTCTCGAAACCTAATAATATGTTTTAACCAAACTTTTTTTGTGCCGCTTCAGCAAGTTAATAATAGAAAAAATATTGTTACGCTCTTTGTAAATTTAAAGTTGGATTTTTTATCCTGTTCAAAATTGAAAAACGTGCATCTCCAGCGTAGGGAAAAATTCCCCTTCAGTTTTCATGCGACTTAATAATGTCTTAATTCAAAACTTTTTTTGTATCGAATAAGCCACTCAATAGTAAAAAGAAAATAAATGGTCACTTTTTCGTAAACTTAAAATTAAAGATTTTGTCCGTTTAAAAAATTTAAAAAAGTACCCCTGGACGTAGGTAAAAATTTCCCTTTAGTTTTTTTGAGGCCTACTAATTTGTTCAAATCAAGCTTTCTGTATATCGAACCAGCAGCTTAATGAAAGTAAAATAAATTGTCACTCTTTTATCAAATTCACAGTCGAATTTTTTCATAACTATCCAAAGTTGAGAAATCGTACGCCATGATAACGTTTTTCAATCAAAATTTGCAATATTGGATACATCAATAATTTATCTCTCCTAATTAATTATTAATTGTACAGGACAACAATATTTTTGATCCAGAAAACTCGAGGCCACCAATCCCAAGCCTACAAACTCCAAGCTCACATACTCTTAGCTTACAAGCTCCAAGTATACCAACCGCAAGCCTATAAACCCTAAGCTCAAAAATCAGAAGCGCATAAACCTCAAACTCGCAAGCTCCAAACTAACCCACTCCAAACCCATTCACCCCAAACCCACAAGCGCTAAGTCCACCTACTTCAAACCCCGAACCCACTCGCTTCAAACCCACACACCCCAAATCCTCATACCCCAAATCAACACACTCCGAACCCTTACACCCCAAGCCCACTAACCTCAAGACCTGCAGAAACCCCAAATCTACACATGCTGAACCCTTACACCCCAAACTCACCAACCTCAAGTTCTGCACAAACCTTAAACATGAACACCCTAAACACACTCACTTCAAATTCATACACCCCAAACCCGCAAACCCCAAATAAGTCAAGCTCGCTAACTTCAAGCCCATGGAACCTAAACCTATACACACTAACTCTACACACCCCAAACCCGCAAACCCAAACCTCACGAACTCCAATTTCATTTACTCTAAACCCACAAATTCCAAAAACACAAACCCCGCCCATCACACCCCAAACTCACACAGAATAAATCTACACAACCCGAATCCTTACACCCTAAACCTTTATATTCCAAGCTCACTAACCTCAAACCTACATATTGCCTACTCACACGCCTCAAACCCATATACACGAAATCTATAAACCCCACAAACTCACAAACCCCAAGCCTACATTAATACACCCCTAACCCCAAACTTAGGCCATCAAGTCTCAAGCCCAAAAATCGTAGACCTTCAAACCTCCTTTTATCTGTATTATACTCGTTGAATTGATTAGAGATAGAGTATTAGTTTTCTGTAGTAAAAGTCAATTGCTTTTTTATCTTCTATAGTGACAGTTAAATGTCAGCCTCTTGTTCTCTGTTCTGTCAGTTAGTTTAAACTTGGGATATTTGGGTTTGACTTCTATAGACATAATTATATAAATAATTTGTATTGATAAAATTCTAAAGATTTTTTCAGATCATTATACAAATATTTCTAAGTCTTGATATCCAAATGCTATGATTGATATCGATAAGAGCTGGATATCTAATTCTCTGTGTGTTTATTGTGCAACATTTCTTAGTCACCAGCAAAATGGAGATAAAAACAAGAAATGTTTTATGTCTCCAATGATTTGGCGAGAGACTGAAAATCATGAAGGTGACTGTTATTTATGTTTAACTTCTACTTTTGGATTTAATTTAAAGAACAAAGCTAATATTTTATATCCATCGGTCGCTTCCTTTACAAAGGCGATCCGAAACAATGTGCTTGAAGCCTCTGTTCATAACAGTATAAAAGAAAATGAAAGGATGGAAGTCGATGAAGAAATAGCAGAAGTTGATTAATCGTTACATAATGAAGGTAGATGAATAATCTGATCTTCAAGAACCCGACAAATTAAACTCCAGTGGAAACGGAACTCCGGATGGGAAAATGTTGCTATTTTGTTTGATCAGCAAGAACTTAATTATCTTGTAAGAGATTTAGGTATCTAAAAAAAATGCTGAACTTCTCGCATCTAGGCTCAAGGAAAAAAATCTTTTTGAATCAGAAACTAAAGTTACACTTTATAGATTAAGAGATAAACCTTTCAGAAAGTATTTTTCTCATGAAGCGCGATTAGTTTACTGTAACAGTATTAAAGATTTGATTTCTGAATATGAATGCGGCACTTTTAATCCTGATGATTGGTGACTTCCTTGACTCCTCCCCAAAAAGCATGAAAGCAGTTCTGTTTCATGAGGAACATAAGTACGGATCACTTCCTGTAGCTTATTCTACTAGTTTGAAAGAGAGCTTTGGTGATATTAGATTTTTTCTTTTTAAACTAAAATATAATGAACATAACTTGGAAACATTTGGCGATTTGAAAATAATAACCATAATTCTTGGATAACAAAATAGGTTTGTTAAGTTTTCTTGCTTCCTATGTAAATGAGATAGTCGCGATCGTCAAAATCATTATGTAAAAAAAGATTGGGTGATTCGAGAAAGTTTGGTGCCCGGATCAAAAAATGTTTTTAAATGCACCTATAGTAAATAGTTCAAAAATACTTTTACCACCATTGCATATAAAACTAGGTTTGATCAAATAATTGGCAGTGATACTTTTAACTATCTCTTCATCAATTTCCCAAATTTAGTTTGAGGAAAAATTGAAGAGGGAGTTTTAGATGGGCCACAGGTAAGAACTCTTATGAAAGACAAAGAGTTTCAAAACAAAATGAAAACTCTTGAAATTGCTGCTTGGAAAGGTTTTATGAATGTTGTTTCTGAACTTTTAGGCAATAATAAAAATCACACAAATTTTGGATGTTTAATCAACTCTAATATTCATTATCTTCATGCTCATCTCGATTTTCCCCCGGGAAATCTTGGGGACTATAGTGAGGAGCATGGTGAAAGATTTCATTAGGATCTTCAGGTTATAGAACAAAGATATCAGGGTATTATGAACGAACATACGATTGCAGATTATTTCTGGAGTTTTACACGTGAAACTAAAATAAAACATAAACGAAAACCTATTCAGAGATCTTTCGAAGATAAAAAATACGTTATTATGAAAAAAAGGATAAACATTTAAAAACAGTCGTAGTGAGAGGCAAGGCGACTGACGTTGAACAAGCACCCCGGAAGAAACAAAACTTACTACGTCCACGTCGCTGTTTCTGGATAGCGCTGCAAGTAAGATTCAAATATTGCATTAAGGGTATTGGGTTTGTGAGATTGCAAAATAAAGTAGTAGATATACAGCGACTAATCTTACATATCACTGTTGATTCAGCTGAGTACACTGAGTACGTAGACTTAGCGTTTTTCAGCTTAGGGTTTGTGAGCAGTAACATCACTCGCCCCTGCCTTTGGCTAGTCACAATAGCAGAGGGCTGAATCCCCCGATCCCAGTCTTATCACGACCGTCACCTAATTCGTTTGCTCATCCCTCTTTCTGAGGTTGAACAATACTGGCAGCATGGCTATGACCTGTTGCCCATGTAGTGCAGGTACTATGCAAACTCTTCATAATCAGACAGCAACTGTGTTAGGTAAAACGTTAGTTGACCGTGGACCCGCTCCAACCCTGATCGGATTTTGAGTATAAGCCGGTTTGTTCAACGACCCTTCTCCCCCCGGTCCCACTGCTACTGCCACTTGGTCAAAGTCGCCGCTTGGTGGTCGTTATTGTCCCCTCGAACACCTCTACGCGTGTCAAGGTACTTTTGACGCTTCTGTTGGTGAGCATGTCTATGGGTATAACTCCGGCGATGATCATCGCTTCAAGTTCCAAAAGAGCGCGTTCAGCCATTCAAACTCGCAGTGCGCCAGCTCGCTGAGGCCGAAGCAAGACGTTTCTCTAATTGGAAGTCTAGGGCATCCGCTCAGATCTCGGCTCCGTACAGCATTATTGGTTTCGCCACCCGGATGAGCAGAGTACCCTGCCTCGAAGGTAATACTCCAGGTCATTGTACAGGTACTCCGGCACTTCGTCGAGTTGAACGCCTTCCATGCCTAATGAGCTTAGCATGTAACTCTATTTCGGACTTCACGCCGGTCTTTAAAATCTTTTGAATGGGTCGTTCAATGAGCTTTCTCATTGTATGAAGCATGCACAGCAGCCTAAAGGGTCTATGGGTTTGGGGTTCCTAGGCTTAAGATTGGTGGGTTTTGAAAAGCGTTGATTTTGGGTGTTTGGATTTGGAGTGAGTGGGTTGGAGTAGATGGATTTAGGCTGCGTGTGTTTGGGGTTTGTGCAGAGCTTGAGGTTGGTGGGTTTAGGGCGTATAGATTTGTGGTTTTTCAAGGGTTCGGGGTGTAAGGGTGCGGGGTGTGTAGATTTTGGGTGTGTGGGTTTAAAGTGGGCTGGTTCGGGGTTAGGGGTGTGTGGGTTTGGGGTTTGTGCAGAGCTTCAGGTTGGTGGATTTGGCGTGTAAGGGTTTGGGGTGTGTGCGTTTGGGGCTTGTGTAGAGCTTGATGTTGGTGGGTTTGGGGTGTAAGTTTTCAGAGTGTGCACATTTGCGGTTTTTGCAGGGTTTGAGGTATACTTGGGGTTTGCGAGCTAAGGGTATGTGAGTTTGGGGTTTGTAGGCTTGTGTTTGTTGGCCGTGAGTTTTCTGTGTGGTAGAATGAAGGAAGGATGGATAAAAAAGTAAAGAAACAAACACCTAATCAGGTCTCCGTAAACTTTTAAGAAATTTTGAGGTTTTGTGTTCCTAATTTGTCTCTCCTGTTTTACCTCATCTACAATCTATTTCTTACATTTTCGATTCATTTTTTGAGAATTTATTTAAAATAATTAAATTTCTCAAAGACCTGCAGCAACCTCCAAAAATTATTTTATCAAACAAATCAAAAGTTCATGTTGACTAGAATGGTTCAAATGTTTTTTTTTTTTAGAAATTTCATGGATATCACCTTCAAAGTTGTTCAAAAATACAAAAAATAAATATATTCCTTCTCTGAAAAAAATGATATTTTAAGGTTCCGCAAGCCCTAGGAACTTCAATACGCATTTCTTATAAGAAAAAGAATCGTATTTGTGAATTTCATTCAGAATCATCAAATTCAGGTCAATCGAGTAGAAACTCAACATTTCCCTTTATAATTAGCTATAGAATACAAATCAAATAGTACTTTTTGAATATCAGCCCTAGGAGTCTGTTGTATATGGCCCCACAAAAACGCCGTAAGTGGGGTTTTGCAGTTTTCGGCTTCAATAATTATTGTATTTATTATTATATATAACTATTATTGTTTATAGTAATTTTCTTTAAAAACTGAGTTAGAAAGTCAAGGGTTTTCCCGAACGTTTTAACTTACATTCAACTTTATGGTTACAGCGAATCAAAAATAAACTATTTATAACGAAAATATTTATTTTAACAATTTACTGCTATTTCGAATAATATTCTCAAAGAATAATGCTAGAAAGTTGCATTTTTTTCTGAAAATGCCCACTTTTCCTTTTTTTTGTAATTCGATTGATGTAATGATTTATTAAAGTTGCCAAAAATAATTGTTTGCGTAATTTGTCAAAATGAGATGTTCTCATATATTGAAAATTTAGTCGCTTGCCCCACCACTCTATCTTTTTGATTAAGTGCCCCGCCCCCTCTCTTCCACTGGCAGACCGAAGGAACCGAAAGAAGCCTCTACAAAGTACCCTTGAAAACCCCACTGAGTCCCCCTTCGGTTCCTTCTTAAAAAAACTCAAAAAAAAAAAATAAAAAAAAACAGCAAGAGCAACTTTTAAATTGTCGAAATTCGGATTCTACGCTAAAATTTGCATAACAAACTCACGGAGTAATCGCAATACTTTTTCTTGCAGTGTTAAAAGGTTTACAAAATAAATTACCCGTCATTTACATGGGCCGAAGGCGGCTTCACACTGCGTACAGTCCCATGTTAAAGAATTTGAATTTAGTAAAGTTTCAGAGTGGCGCCATCTATTGGAGATAGAACAAACTACAGCTCTAATCCGGCAACCCCTTCGCTGTACTCTTCCAACCATACTACGCAAATGATAACATATTTTTTTATTTAGATTTAAAGGAAGAATAATTTACGTAAACAAACCATTTTAGGCAATATAAAAAAATATGATATAGCGCATGATAAAAAATCCATTGCGATTTCTTGATATTGCATGAAATGGTTTGCTTGTGCAAATTATTCTTCCCATAATTCTAAATGAAAAAAATATTTAAACAGAGACATTAAGTTCAGCACTTGAGTATCACTCCGAACAGATCGGTCTCTTTTTCAATATAAAAGTAAAAGTAATGTAAATTTGTTTCAAACAGAAAATGTAAATAATTTGAAGACGTGAATAATATAATCACTCACTCGCTATTTACATGTCCGCCATGTTCCTATATTCCTGATCTTCCCCTTCTACTCAACAAGCATCAACACAGACGCCACCTAGGGGAGATAGAAATCACTAAAACTCGTTCACATTTTAGCCGTAAGACTGTACCTAGTGTGGGCGGCTTCAAGTGCATCTTCTTTTAGTAGCAGTTTATCATGGACATAGGAAACACGAGACTAGACATGTCATTGTGGGGCTGATGCAATGAGGGGGGAGGTCTGCTATCTTTTGATGTCCCGCGACAAACATGGCAGCGCCCACATGTTTAAATTTTATTCCACAGTTTGTCGACCCAGAACGCTCATGCGCATAATCAAGTGGCACATCATAAGATGGCGGCCCTCCCCACTCATGGAATTCTCCCCCTTCCCGTGAACTCAGCCCCGCTCGCCAAGTTCGGATAGCATGCCTAGTCCCGTGTTTCCTATGTCCATGCAGTTAATAAACGTTCCGTCTATAAATTTAAGAATTTTATGTGGATGCTAGCGCCACGCAGTGGAAACCTCAGACAACAAGGCTGCGATGCAAGTCAGAGCAGTCAAGTAGTGTCCTTGAAGTTACGAGACGAGGGGTCAGGACTAAAGGTAAGGGATTTGTTTAAATTCTCATTTTTCATATTATTCTTACCGGAGAAGGTATTAAATTTGTGTAAAATTAGACATATACATTATTACATATATTTATTTACATTTATTTGCCAATTTAAAATTTTATTTTTAAACTTCACGCGCCACATACTACTTGAACTATTATGGATGCAATTAAAGTCACCTTCAACAAAAGTTAATGACTTTATAAAAAATTTTTAACGCTTCAAAAAGAGTATTGCGATTACTCCGTGAGTTTCTAATAGAAATTCTAAGTAGAATCCGAATTTCAACGATTTAAAAGTTAGTCTTGCATTAAATTAAACACTGCATTTGTTTAAAATCTGTTTATTTGAATTCCTAAATATATTTATTTGATTGAAACAAAAAATACAGTACAAAGCAGTACTATAAATTATCGCTAGGCGAGCTAAAGTGCTGCCGGCGGTGCTAAAGGAACTAACCTAGAGTATAAATTAATTGATCATATGATTTATTTGATGGAATTGGTCTTTTTTCAGTGTTTTCTTATTCTAAAGGTTCTTATTTCCTGTAAAATCATAAATTCATTGAAAGATGGACGCATTATTCATAGTTTAGGAACTACTTTAATTTTAGGGCTTTTACCTTGAATTTAATTGAAGATTTGGGATGTAAGTCTTTGTCAATACTAACCTCCTTTCTTTATAAAGGTGATTTATGAAATCATTTTTGCTTTTTTCTATTATAATTATCGTTCTATACTTGAAAGTAGGAACACACACACACAAACAAACACACACACACACATATATATAATTAAAAATTTGTCATAAGGACAACCGCAGGATTTCGCCGGGAGCGGGTGCTAATTTGAAAAATTGCACCCGCTTCCAGCGAAATCGCGGTAAAATTTCAGCCATAACCACGTCTCACAACCGTGAAATAGGTGGTTAAAGTCTGTAAAGGAATCAATACGACGATCCAGCAAAAGCCTCGTGCACCCTAAGAACACGGAGTGACCCAAGGACAACCGCCTTCTGCATTTTTCCCGCAAGTGTTCTAGCATATTGTTGACACGCAGGGATGCTTTTTAGGCTATTAGAAAGTGAAAGATTGGCACCTCCAAGAGCGCAGATGGTAAGGACGATCAGTTTAACAGAATATTCCGGGTACAATCGTTGCAACTCCCTTATAAGGTCTCGATACCTATCTTTCTTTTCATTCTCCTTGGCTATGATGT
>NC_046664.1:80479947-80508604 GCF_010883055.1 Belonocnema kinseyi | reverse complement strand
TCTATATTTTACATTATTTTTATAAAGAATGCTCAATTTTGAGGTTAAGTGTAAAAAAGAGATTTACGTCACTTGAAAAAAATCTTTAATTAATGTAAAAAATATATATTCAATGTAAACAAGAACTTTACTTATTTTAAACAAGGGATTTTTTTTAATTCATCTGAACCAAACAAATTAGGACAAAAAAATTTATTTGAATTAAATAAACATTTATTTGAAACCATATTAAAGAAATAAGTTGCTTCATTCAAAAAAATTTTTTCTCTTTGTCAAAAAGACATTAATATTACAAAGTAGGTCATCACTTTTCTAGAGTAATACATACATATATGTACAAGATAAATGTGCTTGAGGCATGATAAGCTTTTTTAAACATGGAATACATTTCAATGCCGAATAATGTTTTCTTGACTCATTTGAAAAAAGACGAAAACGTATTTTCAGAATATGTACTTGCGTGAGAAAAAAAAAATTTCTACGGTTAAGAAAATAAACTGAAAATAAATTGTTGTATCAAAATGAAAAAGATGAAAGAAGTTACAAGTTAAAAAAACCAAATTCAGAAATAATTACAATTTAAATTCCTTTTTAAATTCCAAAGTTAGAATTTTAGTATAAAATTCTTTAAAATTAAAAAAAAAAACAAAAAAAAATTGGACAACACACTTAAATTTCAAGATTCAAATTAAAAAAAAAAAAAATAAAAACAGGAAAAAGAAGGCAATCTAAAAATTATGTTCCTTTTCTTTTTTTCGTGTTTTCAACTATTAACTTGTTTTAATAACATTCAAGAACCATTTACAAAAATCTTAAAAATAAAACCACATTTAAAATTTAAAAAAATTTAAATGTAGACATTTAGGAGTGTGTTGTCCAAATTTGTTTATATCTTTTTTTTTTTTTTAAATTTTCAACAATTTTATAGTTAGTTTTAACGTTTGATGTTCAACAAAAATGTAAATTTAGTCAACTGTTCACAACAATGACTTCATTTTTTAAGTTGTGCTAAAAATCAGATAAAAGAAAAAATAGTTTTTCTTTGATTTTAAGATGCAGAATAATAACATTAATAATGTCATTTCAAACAAAAAATATTATGTTAAATCAAAATATTATAAAACTAAAAAAAATTCTTTCAATAAATGTTTTTGTAATTGATTTTGTTCTTACTGTCTTTTCTTAAGAATTAAAAAAAAATGGATAAATTTTCTTAAAATATTTTTTCGAGAAAAAATATTCTCCACAACTTTAATGTTTTCTCTGTAAAAAATTAATTTTTTTTTATGGCTAAAATCGTGAAAGCAAATATTTTGTTTCAAACTATTTCTCAATGAATAATCATTTTTAAAGATTATTTAAAATTAAGTGTACACGGTTCAGATTTGATTGCTTTTTTCCACTTTCCAATAATTTCGTAGCTAAATAATACGATATTTGCTATAATCGTGTAATATTTTTTTAAATAAATAAAGTGTTTTTATAATTACCTAAAACCCCAAGATAATTGGTCAATTACAGACTGATAGTGAGTCACTGCTTCATCATTCATGCTCCATCCTCCACCAATTATTTCGAGTCTTCCTTCATTAATTAAGGATCGAACAATTGTCTTGATTTTTTCATTTTGTTTATCCCACCACTTAAACAAATATGCTGATTCCACATAAATAAATCTGTTTGAAAAATTTGAGCATATATTAAAGTATTTTTAAATTACTTAAATAAAAGTCTCGGATTTATAAAAGTATTATTTTTAATAATCAATGGAAAAATAATAAATTTATTACCTTCTTTCTGGATTTTCTTGCAAAGATTGGATTACCGAGTCAAGAATATACTGGACACCTGCCTTTTGTATATTATTTTGATCTTGCACAAATAAGTGATATAACGAATGAGTTTTAATTAAATATACAGGTGAGAAAATGAAATTAATTAATTAGTTTTAGTTCTGAAAGTAATTTTATTAATACTTACTTCCATAATAATATTCGTCCACTGTTTTTAACCAGCCTACATCATTATGACTATGAGCGACAATGTGAATATTTAGTTTATTTGGATCGACTTTTGCACAGGCCTACAAATATTTGAAAAAAAAATTTACTGTTAATATAAAAATGATTTTAAATAAAATAAAATCTTAAATTTATTAAGAATTTGAAAAATGAAATAATCCCATATTTTTTCTCAATCTTAATTTTTATTATTAATTTTCTGAAAAACAAAAAAATTGATTTACAATATCTTTTAAAAAATGAAATAGTTCTATATTTTTTCTCAATCCTTATAATTATCTTACATTCCGGACGTGAAAAAGTGTCGACTTCAACACAAATAAATATTTTGATATTTTTTCCTTAATTCTTTATTTCTTTAGAAAAAATAAAATTATATTTTTTATCAATCCTCGATCTGCAATTCTAAATTTTATCATTAATTTCAATAAGTAAAAAATTATTTTTTTTTAACATGTTTTGAAAAAATTAATTTTTCATTATTTTTGTCAATCCTGAATTTTATTATTTATTCCCAGACGTAACAAACCTTGGATTTCAATATTTTTCAAGAAAAATAAAAAAAAAAACATTTTTTCAATCCTCAATACACAATGCCATCATTCATTTTTTGACGTGAGAAAGCTTCCCTTTTATCATGTTTCGAAAAAATAAATATTTTAATAATTTTGCTCAATCCTCAATTTCATCAATTATTTCCAGATGTGGAGAATTTTTTTGTTCTACATTTTCTGAAAAAATAAATACTTTTATATTTTTTCTTAATCTTTCACATATTAAAAAATTTCCGAACGCAACAAATATGTATTTGAATTTTTGATGTTTTTTGATATTAAGGTTTGTTCTTTGATAATAATATAAAATGTTGATTATAAATAATAATTTGATTTTTAATATTAATTTATATTAATTAATATTTGTTTTTTGACATTAAGGTGCGAAAGATACAGTACCGAAGGTAGGTGTTGATTTTATTTTGGCAAATAAAATAAAATTCCCACAAGGTATGTCATAGTTAATAATTTTTAAAAAAATTTATTATATTACTATTGTGCATAATATTATCTTTAAATAATGCTGAAAATTGCGTTATTAATTTTCACTTTTTGTCCGTTTTTCACTTGGAGTGAGTTATTATTTAATTTAGTATAGCGGAATGATTTTTAAACAAACTATTATTGTTTATAGCTGTCTTTTACATTAATACCATAGTTGCCTTTTTTTGAAATTTTAAAACTTTTTGTCCATTTTGCAATTAGACTCTAGTAACAAATAATTCAAATAAACAAATATAATTATTTAAACAAATTATTATTCTTAATAACTATCTTCATATATAATAATGCCAGATTGTTTTTTTTCTGAAATTTTTTACTTTTTGTTCGCTTTTCACTTAGTGAGGTAATAATTCAGGTTATTAAAAATAGTTGTTGAATAAATTTATTATTGCTTAAATGAATTTTTTTTAACATTGGGAAAAGTGCAAAAATATTTCACTTAAAAAAAGTATAATACTATTTAAAAAATTATTCTTGTTAAGGATCACTCATCATTCTTTCATAACTGAAAAATCAAAGCAAAAAATCTTAATTAACGCTTAAAACTCGCAAAACCCATATTTTCACTTATGGGATTATTTTGGCACCCAATACAGAAAATATTAATTTTCATCAAAAAACTTCCTTTTCAAGCAAATAGATGAATTTTCTACCATTTACAAACCAAAAAGATGAGTTTTCAACTTGGCAGTTAAATTTTCAACAAAAAGTTAATTTTTAACCAAATATTTTAATTTTCGAGCCACATATTTTTATTTTTCCATAAAAAAACAAATTTCAAACAAAATAGTTATTAACTTCAATCAACTCATTATATTTTCAACCAGAATAGACAAATTTCCAAAAAAAAAGTGGAATCTTTTTAAAAAGATTTGTTGACAAAACGAGATGAATTTCCCAACAAAAAAAAAACTTTTAAGCAAAAAAAAATAGATTTTTGTATCAAAAGAGATAAATTTTAAAACGAAAAAGTATAAATTTGAAACAAGAATGAATAAAAATGTCAACTTAATTGTTGCCAACTAAATTATTTAAACCGAAAAATTAAAATTTTAAACTAAACACATAAATTGAAAAAAATTGTGATTGAAAAAAGGCACAGTTGATTTCAGTGAAATAAAAACGAATTTTCAAAAAAATAATTAAATTTGCAATCAAAAGAAATTTGAAAAAAGTGGAAAAAACTGTTGCTTGAGCAAACCAAAAGTATGGATTTTCAATAAAAAAAAGTTTCTTCTTAACTAAATCAAATAGTTGAATATTTGAGAAAACACATGAATATTCAAGGAAAAAAGATATTGATTAAAATAACACATAGCTGAATTTAACAAACAAAAAATAAATATTATAAATGTATTTTATGATATTTTTTTTTAAAATGTCTTGATTTCAAAAAATTGAAAACAAATTTAAAGTGATTTTTTATGTACATTTTAAAAATAATTTTAAGAGAATACTTAAGATTTCAGAAAGCTTTTAACCAAAATAGATTTTTGAAACATTCGAACAAAGAATTTAGATGTCTTTTAAGTATTTTAAAATTTTCAGAAGAGTAAACAAATTTTCTTAAGATTTCTAGGAAAATTTGTAATGTTTTTTTTGTATGAAAAATTAATTTGAAGTTTTTCACATCATTTTAAATGATTTCATAAATTGACGAAAAAGTTTCTGTAAGACTGCAAGGCAAGTTTTTAAACATTTTTTTCTAAATTTACATAACAGAGACTACCATTCTTTTAATTATTTTAATTAATTAATTTATAAATTTTAAAATCAATTTTAAAAGATTATTAAAATTTGTTAAGCATATCAAAAGATTTCGACAATTGCCAAAAAAATCTAAAAGATTCAAGAGTAATTTTTTATTTTTGCAGGATTTAAAAAAATTCGAAGAAAAATTCGAATCAGTTTAAAATTTATTATCAGAAAGTTAAAAGAAATTTTAGACATAATTTTTAATTCGAAAACGGATACATTTTTTTTAACAAAATGTAGATTTTATAAGGTTGTGAAATACAATTTTGGAGCCTTTAAAGGATTTTAAAACGATTCAAGATAATAAAAAAATGTTCTCAAGATTCCTAGTAAAACTTAGGACGATATTTACTCAAAAAAATTAATTTTAAGATTTTGAAACAAGTCTTCGAAGATTTTTGGCAATTCTGAAAAGTTTTAAGAACTTATCTTTTTTAAAATTAATTTTTGAAGGAAATTAAAAAAAAAAAAATATTTCAAAAGAAATCTAAAAATGTCGAAAAAAGTCTTGAAGATTCAAATGGAATTCTATTAATTTTTGAAATATTTTTCACAATTTTCGGAATGATTAAAGTTATCTTAAAAGACATTAAGGAATTTACGAGGTTTTGAAGAAATTATAAATATTTTCAAACTTTGAAAGATTTTCGAAATGTTTAGAAAATATTTTTTTATTTTTTAAAAACTGTTTCTTCCATACTAATTTTATGTAAGGTTATGGTGTGTAATATATTTATATATTACAAGAGAATTATAATAATATATAGAATTTTCATTATTTATGTTTCGTATTAATAAATTGATAGTAATTAATAATAACTACTTTTTTAATCATTGAAAATCTTTTACAGTTCATTAAAATTAAAAAATCTAGATTTATAGATATAAAATTTTTTCACTACCTGTATAAGTTAGGAATTAATTATTTATTCAACTAATCAATTATTGGCACGAGAAGATTGTTTTAGAATATTTTTTGAATACGAACGAGACCGATCAAAATATTTGAAGTTCTCGTATCGAAATGCAGCACTATTTTTAGCAATTTTTTCATAATTTATATTAATTATAATGATTTTGCATACAAATTTTTGAAAAAATGTTATTTTTTTATTAAAATCATAAAAAAATGTTACCTCATATCCACAGGTTGTCGATTTTGTTATCGGCCGGCTTTGGATTATACTGAAAACAACGAAGGTCCCTATAGAAACCAAAAGAATCACTACTAAAAAATACAGTAAAAAAATCGAAGACCGAATTTTTAACATTTTTTCTAGATACACGTTTGTTTCACTACTGATGGTCCGCGAAACCTTAATTTATATCATTTGGGTCGGAGAATCAACCTATTTTTCACGTTTGATTAACTACTCAACGACATTATGAGGCGAAATTGAGAAAAAAATTTTAGATTGTTCTCATTGCTCATGTTTGTATAATCTTGTTTTCAAAAACTTGAATGATTCTCTGCGGTGTTTTAGATAAGAGTGTGGTATGTGTACATAGTAAAATATAACACCAGAGCTTCCGATTGCCGGTTCAGAAATACACGCATTTTTAAGAGCGTGAGAAGAATACTTTTTCAAAAATAAATAGCTTTATCTAGCCTTTAAAGACGTTAAGAGATTCTTAAATCTTCAGTAGCCTAATGGGAAAGCATTCGACCGGCAATGGGAAGTTCTGTGGTTCGATTCCCAGCGAAGCTATATGAGAAAATCTTTTTTCAGAAAAAATTTAATTTAAAACAATTTTTAATTCATAGCTCCAAGTAGTCTGTGAAGACGTTAAGAAATTCTGTTATTCTCTGATGATAACACAAATTCCTTGAAAATTTTTAGTATTTTCGTACTTTTGTGGGATTGAAATAAATAATATTCCAATATTCTTTCAACAGAATAATTACATTTTTAGCAGAATAATTGTGACCGAAAAGTTTAATTTTCCACTGAAAAATGTAAGTTTTCAAACAAAAATGAAATATTTGCATTTTCAGTTAAAATAATTAATTTTCAGCAACAAAAAAAACGAATTTTCTACAAGTCAAATTGAATAAAAAAAGACGTATTTTGAGCCAAATTGTAATCGTAATTGAGCCAAATCCGCTGCACATAAGATAAATTTTCAGAAAAAAAAAGATTCATTATCTATCTGACACTATAAATTTTCCACCGAAAGTTAATCTTCGAGTATTTAGTTAATTTTTTAAAAAATATTTTAATTTTTATTAAAATAGTGGAATTTTCTACCAAAATAGTCCAATTTTTTATTTAAAAATATAAGTTTTTAAGCAAAAATGAAATATTACATTTTCATTCATTTTTCAAACAAACAAGATAAATTATCCACAAAAGATTTGATATTTTTTATTTCAGGTATAAATGTATGTATTTTGAATCCAAGAGGGAGAATTTCCCACAAAACACTTAAATTTTCAACTAAAAAGTTAACTCTAACAAAATAATTGAATTTAAATAATAAAAAGATGTATCTTTACCAAAAATGATTTTTCAAAAAAGAACATTTATTTCCTGCTAAAAAAGACGAATTTTCAACAAAATACATGAATTTTCCACAAGAAGGTTTTTACCACCAAGCAGTTCATTTTCTTAATCAATCATTTAATTTTTAATGAAATATTTGAATTTTCTGCCAAGTAGTTGAATTAAAAAAAAGTTTTTAACCTAAATTTCAGTTAAAAGGAATTCATTTTTAACAAAGAAAGCGAATTTTATACTAGTTAAATTGAATGAAAAAGACATTTTTGGAAACATAATAGTTCAATCCACAGCTAATCAGATGATTTTTCAAAAAAAAAAAATTAATTTTCTAAGAAAAAACACAAATTTTCAACAAAATACATGAATTTCACAAAAAACTTGAATTTTATACTCGACAAAATAGATTTTTAACAAAAAAGTTAATTTTCTACCAGGCAGTCAATTTTTAAATAAAATATTTTAATTCTTAATAAAATCCTCGAATTTTTTACCCTACACTATAGATTTTCAACAAAATAGTTAATTTTCTGCTAAGTCGTTGATTTTTTTAATCAATATTTCAATTTCTAGAAAAATAGTTTAATTAGCGATTAAAAAAGAAAAGTTTTCAAGCAGAAATATAGAATATTTACATTTTCAGTTTAAAAGAATTTATTTTTAACAAAAAGAAAACGAATTTTCTACCATTTAAATTAAGAAAAGACATTTTTAACAAAACAATGAAATCCAGAGCCAATAAGATTAATTTTCAAAAAAGAAGATTAGTTTTCTACCCATAAAGAAAAATTATGAACAAAATATATCAATTATATACACAAAAGTTTAATATTCTACCCGACAGTATGAACTTTGAACCAAAAAGTAATTTTCTACCAGTAGTTAATTTTTTAAAGAAATATTTTAGTTTTTAACAAAATAGTTGAATTTTCTACCAGATACAAAATTTTCAGTTAAAAAATTAATTTTCAACAAACGATTCAATTTTCTTCCAGATAATTAAGCCAAAAATGACAAGCTTTTAGTAACGTAGTTGAAACTACAGCAAAAGTGATGAGTGTTAAAAAAAGAAGAATATTTTACCCAAAAAGATGAATTTTCCATAAAATAGTTGAATTTTGAAATCGACACTATACATTTTTTACAACAAAAAAATTAATTTTTAACTAAGAAGTAAATTATCAATTAAAAATAAAAGTTTTCAACCAATAATGCAATAGTTATATTTTCAGTTCAACAAAACTGGTTAAGTTTTTCTCTCTGATGAGGAATATTCAACGAAAATGATGAATATTCATAAAAAATTTATTTTGAACAAAGTAGTTCGATTTTTAACCAGGTAGTTGAATATTAAAATAAGAAAGAATAATTCTCAATGGAAATTTTCATTCATAATGGTCATTTTTCAGGTAAATATGTTAAATTACCATAAATAAGTAAAATGCAATTTTAAACATTTTTATAAATTTCCAGAAATTTATGGAAGTTTTCGTTAATTATTAATAATTAATTAATTAATTTCAGATAATTATGGTAATTTACCATAAATTACACAAAATTCAAGTTTTATTTTTTAATTAATTTTTGGAAATTTATGAAAATTTTCGGTCATTTATGGTAGTTTTACAGGAAAATATGGTAACTTACCATAAATTACCCAAAATTCAATTTTGAACATTATTATAAATTTCTGGAAATTTATGAAAGTTTTTGGTAATTTATGGTAATAATGTAAGTAAGTTATTTGTAATATTACAGGTCATTGATGGTAACTTACCATACATCGCCCAAAATTTAATCTCGAATTGTCTATACATTTCTGGAAATTTATCGTAATTTTCGGCCATTGATGCTAACATTATAGATAAACATGGAAACTTAACATAAATTACCTAAAATTCAATTTGAAACATTTTTATAAGTTTGCGGACATTTAAAAAGTATTTTGGTAATTTATGTTAATATAACAGGAAAGTTATGGTAATTTATCATAAATTACGCAAAATTCAATTAAAAAATTTTTTCTAAATTTCCACAAATTTATGAAACTTTTTGGTCACTCATGGTAATATTATAGGTAAATATGGTTATTTATCATAAATTACACAAAATCTAATTGGAAGCATTTTGAGAAATTTTCGGACATTTATGAAATTTCTTAGTAATTTATGGTAATATTACAGGTAATTTATAGTAACTTGAGGTAAATTCCCCAAAATTGAATTGGAAAATTTCTATAAATTTCCGTAAATTTATTACATTTTTGTTAATTTACGGTAATTTGATCAATTATATTTATGGTAACTTTCCATAAATTACCGCCAAGTCCTATTATCTGTAAACAAAAATTCCTTACAGTTTTTAATGTGAGTGGACTGGTCATCGTAAAGTGCGAGCTCATAGATGTATAATTTTCATTATTCAAATCTGACGTCACTTTTCACTCTGTAGGGAGGATATTTCTAATAAACTGCAGCTGCGTATATGTATTTTATCAAAATGCTTAAATACAATCGCAGAACATGCACTGAAGATCTATTAAAAAAAACTTTTTAGCTGGAAATATCAAAAATAACTCTTGACCTAAGAAGCCTAGAAGATAGTTCTTTTTTTATAATTACTTCAAATTGCATCTTTTCAAATTAAAATTTGGAGCACTTTTTAAACAATAAACAGGTTCCAAAGTAACAGATATAAACTTTACAATTAGGGTTTTAAGCCACTTTTTTTGTATAAAAAATTGGGATTCTTTGAAAAGTCATAACGGCAGCAGCCTACGTAAACACTACTTTTTTTGAACTTTTTTTCACAAATATTTTCAGGACGTGTTGTCAATTTTAGAAAATTTTGAACTTTTACCAAGACCCATGAATAAATCGTTTAAAAAAACGCGCTTTATGAGGGTGGGGTGAAAAGTTTACGGCCTGATAAGGAAAAAAAAACTTTATTCGTTTTTTTGTTTCTACATTTTTCAACCTAATTCAGGCTGGGTCGACTACCATGGGCGCGTTTGAACACTTATAGCGACACTAGCGCAATCTACAAGGAGGTAGAAAACTAAAGCGTATCATTGTGTTCGTGCACGTGAATGTGTATATTATTGTAATGTGTTGCATGAATTAAAATTAGAGAATATAAACGAATGAATTCAAAATTACACAAATTTAAGACGAAAAATGTGTGAATACTGTTTCGTGTACCATTTTTCGGAATAAATTTGTACAATTTTGCAATAATTCTCCAATAAATGAAGAATTACATAACACATGAAATGTAACCTTTTTTCAACATTTATTTATTCGCTTTATAATAGAGAATTGAAATCAGTGACATCCTGGCACAGCACAAACATTACAATTTACTTTAACTTTGTTTATTTTTCCATTTCCTGATTTCAATGATTTCACTTCATACGACGAGACACAACTTTTTTGAACTTAGCAAAATTTGAAGTTTGTTGACGAAACCATAACCTCAACGAACACTAGAATGGCGGACTCAAGGTATTTAAAGAAAATACTATCCCCACTTATGCCCCTACAGTAGAGCCATCTACAAGGAGCTGGATAACTACAAAAGTATGTGTGATCACACGCGTCGATGGGAGTTGACCCAGCCTGACCTAATCTCCCTTAAGACCAATAAATTTCTCATAACAGTGCTCTAATGCAGTGATGCCATTTTTATAGACCGATTCCTCAAGTCCCTCAAGATACTTATTTACAGCATCGATGACTTCCTCGTTCCTTTGAAATTTTTTACCTCCGAGATATTTTTTGAGGTTAAGGAACGAATGATAGTTGCCGGGGGCTAAATCTAGTGAATATGATGGATGGGGAGCAATTCCAACTTCAATTCGTTGATTTTAACCATCGCAACGACCGACCTATGGGGAGGTGCGTTGTCGACGATTTCTGATAAACTGTTAGCAAAAGCGGCACCCACCTAGCATAGTGCTTCTCCATGCCCAAATGTTCATGTAAAATATTGCGTACACGCTCAGTTGACATCCTGATAGCCTCAGCTATCTCACTTATCTTCAATATGCGGTCCTCTATCACCATGTAATGAATTTTTTATCATTTCGGGAGTTGCGACCTCAGCGTCGCGTTTTAAACGTGATTCGTCAGAAGTGTTCGTGCAACCTTTCTTAAATTCAGAAACCCTCTGTTTAACCATCGAATATGATGAAGAAGAGTCTTTCGGTGTGGAATCCATTTCTTCTTTAATTTAAAGTGGTGTTAGGCCTTTTAAATAGAATTATGTAATGACCGCACGCTTCTCTGATTTTTCCATTTCCTAGTGAGATATAGTACTATAGAATACAAGCTAAAAATGATTTTTGCTGGCGCCATCTCTAGGTCAGGCCGGAAACTTTTCACCCAACCCTCGTACCCACTTTATACTACTTACACTCATAACAAATTCAATTTTCATGTGTAGACAGGAAGTTATGAACATTTGATGATACCCGCTTTGCCCGGGGGATACAAATTTCAACCCCTGTAGATCGAGGAGGGATGGTAGTAAAAGTCTATAAATTGGTGGGTATACTACTATCGCATAGGCCAACAAACTCTAAAAATTCGAAGGCAATCGGAACACATGATTTTTAAAGTAGGGACATTTCAGGAATAATGCCCCGAGTAATACGAAGTCGAATGTTACAGTAATGAGCCCTGTCATACATGGAGGGAGAGAGCATTGCAATGTTGTATATGACAATAACTAGCCCTGGTTAAAATGGGGTCGGTAGTGGTGGGATATTGTGACGTCATGCCACTATGACATGCTGTGGAGTGCATAGCGGAAGGGTCTTCTTATTCTTCTTCTTCTTGGAGGATTTTTCTTAGCTCTAGGTCTGTAGGGGTTTCCAGGTTACTGCTGTGGCCATCCCTTGCTGATAAAATCGAGACCTATTTAGCCATTGCAATCAGGTTTGGAGTCAGTATTAGGTTCCATTGTCCAATGGGTATCCAATAGATAGATAGCATTTTGTGTTGTAGATAGAGTTAGTAGTAGCGTGAGCTTGCATTTTATCGCGGGAAGTTTAAGTATTTAAGATTTAACTGTGGTAATCATAGTCCTGTGGGATTCTCAAGTCGTTTAAAGCGTGGTTTTCAAAGCATGGAGAGTAAGAAAAGCAGTATAAGAAGGCATATAAGCAAAGCAATATTCGAAAGCGTATAGCTCATAGAGATATTTTGCATGTTCTTAGGAATTTTATAATTAATTGAGAAGAGTACCTTTATGGGTTAGAAAGAAAAGTTTCCACGAAGAAAGGTGGAAATTTCTTATTTTTAATTAAACATTTTTCTAAAATTTTGTGTTGATCAAAAAAGCGAGGGCAAGCCCATACGAGGTGATTCATGCCCTCCGTTTCATGTCCGCATAGACATGAAATAGAGTCTTACAAATTTTTTCTTACTAGGCCGTCGGCCCAGTAATAGTGGTTACTTCTAATGCGTGATAAATTCACTATGTTCTGTCTTTTCAGGTTAGATTGAATGAACCATGGTTTAGGAGTTTCAGAGAAATAATTGGTGAAGTAATATAGACCTACATTCCTTTTTTCATAGTAGAATTATTTTTATGGAATAATTTAGCCAGTTCGTCTGCAACCTCATTCCCAAAAATCCCTCTGTGTGCGGGTTTCCAGTAAATATGAATAACAATGTTTTGAGTTTTTGCTAGCTGTAGAAGATTTTTAATTTTATAGATGTAAAAATAGATGCTAAATGCGATATTTCATGTTTATTTAAGATTTGAATAGCGGGGCATGTGATACCAATTCCAGTATTCTGAGTTTCAGTTCTTTGAGACGCATCCGTAAAAAATAGAAAGTCTTTTTTATGATGCATACCCATAAAGTTCCTGAATTCCATATCAATTAAGGTACTTTTTTGTAGTTTTTCTCCCATTTCAAAATCAATATTAGGGTTTTCAAATTGTATGTTATAGTCTAGAAGGTAGTTTAAAGGAGTTCAGGAATTCATGGCATTACAAATGTATTTATTGAGAAAGCTAAAAGCATCCAGGAGAGGAAAAGCTTCTCTTAAGTTGACTATATCTTTTTCCGAGTGAGTTGATCGAGATTATATAAAGAACGGAATAAGGGATGATTTTCAATGGAAAATATTTTTAGAATGAATCTTCTATTGAACAATTTGATTCTCGAAAATAAAGTGGGTTCTTTTAGTACTGCAAACATCACGGGTATGGGAGTAGAAATTCTGTAACCTAGGATTAATCTTAAAACTCTATTTTGGAGTTCCCCCCCCCCCCACCAAGTTCCTCTCAAAAATTTAATGATAATAATAACTTTTTCACGAAGATAATAATGATAATAATAACTCTTTCATGAAGGACTTTAAAGTGAGGATCCCAAGTTAGGTAACTATTAAAAATGGTGCCTAAGAATTCAATCTCGAATACTGAATAGATGTACTGGTTGTCAAGCGTAATTGGAATGTCATTTGGGAGGGATTTATCTTGGGAGAAGACCACTAATTTAGATTTTTCAATAGAAATGTTTAGTCCTTTAGATTTCAAAAACGTCTGGAGAGTATTTAAGCTTTCTTGTAAGATTTGAATACATTCATTAAGGTGTTTGGAAGGGAAATATATGACAATGTAATCCGCATGCAGTAAAATTTTGCACAGTGGTTGTAGGTGATTGTATATATCTAGAGTATATATATTATAAAGGATTGGGATTGACACGCTTTCCTGAAGGAGGCCCCTTTTAGATTTGTAATATCCTAGGTTTTTGTCGTTTACTCTGAAGAATATATCTCTTTCTGAAGTCAAATTTTTGAAACACTTACAATATTTTCAGGGGAAGTCCAATTTAACCAGGTCATCTATTACAATATTAGGTATCACCCTATCGTAAGCTGCTTCGACGTTTAATCTATTAGTAACTACTCTCTCCATGCATTTCAGCAGGCAAGAAGCTAAAGCAATAGGACGGAATTTATGGGAGTAAGGTTTTGGTATAAGAAAAACTAAAAATTTGTTCCATTAGTCGGCAAATGAACCTTCATCTAAGATTAGATTATAAATATCCAGTAAGTGATTCAGGATGTTATCTGGTACATTTCGAATGATTTCGTAATTGGTTTTGTCCAATCCTGGTGAGGACTTGCTATTAGTGCTAGAAGTGACAAGGCGCATCTCTTGGAGATTGAAAGGTTCTGCCTAGTTTCGTTTCCCTAAGTCTTTACAACCTAAAATATTCCTCAATCCACCATGGCGGGAAGCATGGGTAATCACGTTAAGGAATATTTTCGATTTTAGGACCTGCTATGTGAAGAGCTTTATTTATGAAATCAAATAATTCATGGTATGCTTGAAGAGTTAACGTAGGGTTAGTATTATTTTTATCAAAAACAAATTGAGACTTTTCAAGAGTTGCTTTTCGATTGTCCCAAGAAACTTTTTTTAAATTGTGTTTGTGGAAAAATAATTCTTGATATGAACAAAAGATACCAATGATTGTAGAAATAGGGAAGTGATCACTACCTTTTCATCATTTTCAACTTTCCATGACCACAAGAAAGAAAGATTACCAGAAACCAAGGAGTGATCGATTGCAGTTTTAGATTGATTGGAACGCGTAAAGCATGTAAATGATCCATTATTTAAAATAAGAAGGATGGAAGTTTGAATCAAACTATACAATTTATTTACAGCCGGACAAGCTCTATGGCATCCCCAGAATTGATGATGACAGTTGAAATTACCACCCATGAATATAGATGAAAAGTCATTCGAAAAGGAGTCAAAGAAGGAACTCCAGATAATAACATTAACAAGAGTTCTAGGATTGCCATAAATATTTATTATTAATATGTCAACCCAATTTGAGGGGAAAGTAATAGCAAGAGTATCTAGCTGATTTGGAATCTGCAGTATTCTAACTTCAGAAAAAACAATATCACTTCTGACAGCAATAACCAGACCATCGCCAATACCGGTGGAGCTGTCCTTCCTTAGAATATTAAACTTCTTTAGAAAGAATCAATTTCTATCTTTTAGCCATGTTTCATTAAATAAGACAATGTCGTAATTGTGACTGATTCTTTCTAGGGAACCCTTTTCATTATTTATTCCACGATAGTTTCATTGCAGAATTCTTAGCTTTTCAAAGATATCCATTGTTGACGCATATAGCGGTGGTCAAGGATTCGAGGCAGAGGAATTCGGATGTATGTTATTGAGCTGTGAGTAATTGGATTGAGTAAAGAACGCACCACTAAGGACGAATAATAGAGGGGAAAAACGTTGGAGTGGCATCATGAGGGGTGAAATAATATTTTTAAGCTCATTTTCATTAATTTTATTTCCCATGGAATGTGGTAGAGGAGATGAGGGAGAGGAAGGTTGAAAAGGATGGGGCGTAGTGTTTCCTGAGAGATTTTGAAGGCAGACATTTTTGCCAAAAGGACTAGATGGACGAGAGTAGAGATGAAAGAACGATTGAGAATTAGTATGGGTTTGAGATTTCTTATGAGACGTAGAGTTAGGAAGACGGGTTGATGTTCTAGGGTGGGAGGGGGACCTATTAACAGCTTGGCTGAACTTTTGTATGTATTCTGAACTAGAAAGAATAGGGTTAGGATCCGCATCACCCAACGAGGGGAAGTTTGCAAAGTTAAAGGGTGGAGAAGAGGGATCAGAATTTTTAAGGTTAGATGAAATGGCAGAGTCAATGTTTAGTAATCTTTGGGAGGAAGCTTTCTCCTTTTTATATAAGTAAGCCGCATTTTAAACGCTTAAATCAAATTGAGCTGAGATTCTGCGTACTTTTTTTTCTATGTACAACGGGCATTGTTTATCAACAGCCCAGTGTAGGCCTTTGCAGTTTATACAGAGAGGAGAGTTTGGTCTATCAGGACAATCTTGGTTTTCACGTGGCTTTCCACAATAGAATAAGCACCTAGGATTTATACATGTGCTTTCACATGACCATGCTTAGCACATCCGTAGAACAATTTAGGCGGTAGAATGTAGGGTGTCATTCTGTTCAGTCTGTAGTAGAATTGGATATCTTGGGGAAGAGCTTGTTCATCGAATGTGATCAGAACAGTTTTCAAGGGGACCAGATTATCTTTCTCATCCTTCTTAGAAAGACGACATGCTTCGAGAATTGTAATAGAAGATATGGCATTAGTTTTAATCTCCTCCGTTAAGAGATCTGTGGGAGAACCTTTGATTACATCAATGCGGAAGACACGGTAATTCGGGATGAAATCATTTAATTTAGGACAAATCGAGTTGAGGTTTTCAATAATGCGATCAGCTCCTTCGCCAAAATTACACAGAATAGTGAATCGACTTTTTCTTTTCCTTTTAATGTTATCCACCACGTTCTTAAAGGATTTATGGATGATTTTCCCTACATTGCAAGGATCCAGGGGGTGGTCATTACCGGTGTCTACTTCTATGTCTAGTCTTAATGCTATTAGAGACATTGTCATCAAACTGCTTCCTTTTTCCTCTGGAAACTGTGCTTTGGAGGGGGACCCGATTTGTGAAAGTGACATTACCCTCGTCTTCCCTATCATATTGAGCCTGAGACTCGTCATTGATGACAGAAACTTCATTGGTTTTCATACTTTCGCTGTTATTAGTTGAACGATTTACCTGTTCCGAGAATTCTTTCTGCGTGGATAAGTATTTCCTCAAACTGTCTAGGCTATCGTGAAGCACATTGCGATTCAAATTACCATCACCATCGATAGAACCGTCACTCACTGAGTTTACGTGAGGCTCCATGCTCCGAAATCCGGGCAGCCTACATTGGTCGGCACACCAGCGAAACTCCAGCTACACTTTGCGAGAAAAATACAGGCACTGGTGTAAAACAAAGTAAGCTCTGAATACTACAAGTCTCTTTCCTTCAGAAATGGACCAGAAAAATGACCCAATGTCAACAAATCACATTCCAATTTTTATATTTAAAGAGAGAAACAAAGAGCCTGACCGGTCAAAACGGCTATCATCTTCCTTCCTGTAACCCTAGCGGAAGGGTCACCCGAGTTTACAATAATTAATAAGTGCCCTTTAGTCGAGATGTGACTTCCGCTCTTGGTCACAATCATTTTTGTTCTCAGGTTTGCTTGACTAAATTTAAATCCAAAGTGTCAGGTATGTAAAATTTACCCTGTCACACTGTTCCCTCAAGGGCTCCATTGCAGAATTTCGAGGAACTTATCTCACCTTCAAGGGAAATTGGTTTGACGAAACCGGTTCTGCCTACTCATTCGAATATTGTTGTACCAAATAAAAACAGCAAAATTGTTCGCTTAGTCAAAATGAAAAATTCGAATTCGTTTCAATTAAATTCACAAGCAAAAATGCCCCTGAAGGCTGAAAGAGTTTTTTGTTTCTTTTTGGTTTGATGAAACGAGTTTGATCTTCTAAACATCTGTTTTAATTGATTAAGAAAAGTTTGTACATATTTCACAGTTTTAAGACAGTTTGAGAATTGAAAGGTTTATCACAGTATTCTAGAAACTCAAGCACCGTGAGTTATACTTCGTATTAAGCAATTTCGTTACTATAATTCTTATATGAAACACTCTATATTTTAAAGGAAAGTGTGATTTTAGAATACTTTGAATTCTATGCTAGCCTCACGATTATATGATTTAAAGAAATATGTTTCCTAATAGCACGGAACGTTCCCCAGAGGTGTAAAATGTCCACGGGTATGGAATCTTTTTACCGTACACAGTAAAAATAAATACTTAAAGTTACATTCGCCTTAATTTCAGATTTGACTTGTTACCTAAAATAAAGAAATATACCTTCCTGAATTTTCGGCTCGTACTACCTTGCAATGACGTTCCAGAACGCTTACGCTAATATACAGCTTGTGGCCATTTTTCATTTTTGTTCATTTTCATTTTTCATTTTCAATTGTCGGCCGAACTTTTGATTATTAAACCCATCAAAATAATATAATTATTACTAAGCTTTTTACTTCGCAACGTGAGCGTCCTTTTAATACATTAAAGAACGCAAATCAGTTGTTGATGTACTGGAGCGTCCGGAGCGTTCATCAAACATTGGGCACAAAATTTGTCGACATTGTTACAACATCTTTACGACAACTTTACGACATTCTATGCCCATGTCGTTAAGGTGTCTTTACAATATCGTAAATGAGTCGTATGATCTGATGATGTCTTTACGGTATCGCAAACACATCGAAACGACATGGACATAGGATGTCGTAAAGCTGTCGCAAAGATGTCGTAACGATGTCGTAAAGATGTCGTAAAGATGTCGTAACGATGTCGTAACGATGTCTTAAATATATCGTAATAATGTCGTAATGATGTCGTAAAGACGTCGCCAAATTTTGTGCCCACTGGGCATCTTCAACGTTTTCACGGCAATCTTGCAAACACTTATACCACGCATAAACTCTTGTTCTACTCATAGCAGACTCTTCATAGGGCTTTGTTAACATTTCACACACTTTGTTACACTTTATTTCATTTTTTACGCAAAATTTGATACAAATTCCTTGTTCCATTTTTTTTAACAAGGGCATGTATACCAACATAATAGACAAAAATTTGATAATAGGACTCTCCAAACTCGCAAAATTTAAAAGTCCCCGTTATTTTCCTAACACACCTCGTACATAGTTAATACCTGTTTAAAAATAAAATATGGTAAATCAATTGAAATCTCCTAAGTATAAATTACGGAATATATATAATTAAGAAATCGGAATAATTGGACATATTTCGACACGGTGTATTGTAATAAGCTTTTTTAAATTATTTATGCGTTTTAATTTAACTAATTGTTTAATGATTTTATTTGTCAACTGAGTGTCAGATGAGAATATCAACTTAAAAATTATGGGTAATAATATCTTAATGATTAGCAATGTTTTTTGATGCACTGATTGATATAAATGGCCGTAAAAAATATTTCAATTCAATTTTTGAATGTATACATACATATGTTTTAAATATTCGGAAATCTATTCTGACATGTCGTTCTTTTACTATTTAAATTTAGCCGAACATTCCAGTGTAAATACCAATGTTTCATAATTTTAATATTGAAAACAGAGAATTGGATCGGAATTTGATTTTGTAGATTATAGGTATAATTTTTTCTTGATTAGACAAAAAACATTGTACAAGAATGATATATTTTCATAATATTAAATTACATAACGTGTACTTGAAATCTCGAATTAGGTCTCGTTCTTTAATATTAATGATAGTGTAATAGTACATTTGACGTTACATGGCTTCACTGAATACATTCTTTCAGAATTTATTTCAGCGAAAATTTTAATGGACCACAAATTTTCACGAAAATAATTATTTGATAATTGGGTAAATTATAAAAATGAACAGAAAAAGTGAGCGCGCCAAGGCGCTCGCACATGACAGTCTAGTCAAACATATAAAATAGGTTGATTCTCCAGACCAAATGAAATAGGATTTCCGAGACCATCAGTAGTGACACAAAACTGTGCGTTGAAAAAATGTTAAAAATGTGGTCATCGATTCTTTTACTGTATTTTTTAATAGTGATAATTTCGGTTTCAATAGATGTTCTCACTATAATCCAAAGCTGATCAACAACAAAATCGACAACCTGTGGATTATTTGGTTCAAAATTGGTCTTTTTTTAACTGGTAGAAAATTTGTTTTCTTTTTGCTGAAATTGATTTTTTAAATAGGAAATGTTAACTAAATTGAAAAATTTATTTAAAAAATTAACCAAATAGTAAAAGACTAACTTTTTGTTGAAAATCCATAGTGTCGGATAGAAAATTAATCTTCTTTTTTGCAAATTCTATTTTTCATTCATTAGGACTGGTATAAAATTCATTTGTTTTTAAAAATTGAGCAATAATTTTTTTAACTGAACAACTATTATTTTATTTTTTGTTGGAAACTTATATTTTTCAGTTGAAAATCCAACTATTTAATTAAAAATCTATCTGTCGGATTTGAGGATACATACATAAATTATTTTGTTAAAAAAATTGATTATTTTGATGAAAGAATATTTGAGGATTATTTATTCCTATGCTAATTTTTCTGTAATGATTTTTATAAGAGGAGAAATAAAAAAGCTAAAAAGTACGAAAATAATACAAATTTTAAACGTATCTGTATTATCATTAGAGAATAACAGAATTTGATTGCATCTTTTCATACTACCTCGAGATATCAATTAAAAATGGTTTAAAATGAAATTTTGTTCGAAAAAAAAATTTTTTCCCTGATCTTCGCTGGGAATCGATCCACAGAACTTCCGATTGCCGGTCAGGTGTTAGAGTACTCCCAATTTTGGGAACTTTTTGAATTGCGCTTGCGCCGTGCCATCAACCCGATTGGTCACTGTTAGCGCTCGCATTTTACATTATATAAATGTTCAGATTTAATATTTATGTTAAATAATGATTGTGAAATGCATCAAAAGTAATTTAATAATCCTAAAATAAAATGTTGTAGTGACAGATGAAAAAATGTGACTTTATTGCGAAAGTGTTATTAATTCTGACTTCAGAAGAAACGAAATTCTCAATTCAAATTAAGTACATTTACTGATTTTATTTTAAGTCAAATTGTTGCGAATAAAAAAATTTAAATTAGAAACTCGACAGAGGAAAGATTAATCATTATGATAAAAAAATGTTTTCTTTCTCTGAACTCGGAATTCATAACGTCTTTTTAATTAAAATCGCATTATTTTTTATCTGTCCCTCCAAAATCTTATTTTGGGATTAAAATCTACTGTTTATACATTTCCCAATCATTATTTATTATAAATATTAAATTTGGATATTGGTATTCAACATCAGCGCGCCAACAGTAACCATTCGGGTTGCCGGCGCGACGCAAGCGCAGTTCAACAAGTTCCCATAGCTCCATCTAGTCTGTACAGATATTAATAAATTCTGTAATTCTCTATTGATAATGCAGATTTCTTGAAAATCTTGATTTGTAACAGCTGACATAATAATGCGTGTATTTCTGAACTGGCAATCAGAAGTTCTGTGGTTCGATTCCCAGCGGAGCAAACGGAGATCTTTTTTTTTTAGAAAAAAAATTGTATTTAAGAAAATAATTAAGATGATGAAAAGATACTAAAAATAACAAGCGTGAGTGTCATATTTTACTATGCCCACAGACCACATTCTTATCTAAAACTCCGCAGAGAATCATTGAAGTTTTTAAAAACAAGATTATACAAACATGAGCAAAAAGTCAATCTGAAATTTTCAGTTTATAATGTTATTTTTTTTTTCTCAATTTTGCCACATAATGTCGTTGACTAGTTAATCAAACATGAAAAATAGGTTGTTTCTCCAACCCAACTGATATAAATAGAGGGTTTCCGAGACCGTCAGTAGCGACACAAAAGTGTGTCGAGGAACAATTTTAAAAATGTGGTCTTCGATTTTTTTACTGTATTTTTTAGTAGTGATAATTTCGGTTTCTGTAGAGGCCTTCGTTGTTTTCAGTATAATCCAAAGCCGATCGACAACAAAATCGACAACTTGTGGATATGAGGTAACATTTTTTTCTTAGTTTAATAAGAAAATATCATTATTTCAAAAAATTCTATACAAAATCGTTATAATTAATGTAAATTATGAAAAAGTTTGCTAAAAATAGTGCTGCATTTCGATATGAGAACTTAAAATATTTTGATCGGCCTTGTTCGTTTTCGTAAAATATTCTAAAACCAACTTCTCGTGCCAATAATTATTTAGTCAAATAAATAATCAATTCCTAAGGCAAGTAGTGAAAAAATTGTATATTTATGTATCTAGATTTTTAAATTTTTCAGAACTGTTAAAGTCTTTCAATTATTAAAAAAGTAATTGTTATTAATTGCTATTAATGTTTTAATCCAAAACCTAAATAATTTAAATTGTAAACATTATTTCAATTCTATTATATATATATCAATCTTTTACTCGCCATAACCTTAAAAAAATTAGTTTGGAAGAAATAAAAAAAATATGTTATAAAAATTTCGAAAATCTTTCAAATTTTGAAAATATTGTTAATTTCTTTAAAAAATCGGAAATCCTTAAATATTTTTCAACATAACTCGAATTATCCCGAAAATTTCGAAAAATATTCAAAAATTAAAAGAATTGCCTCCAAATCTTCCAGATGTTTTTCGACATTTTAAGATATCTCTTGAAACATATATTTTTTTATTATCTTTAAAAGTTTAATTAAAAAAATTTTTTTTACAGTTTTCACACGAATTGTGAGAAATGTTTATTATTTTTTCGAAAACTTTTGAAATTGCCAAAAAGGTTTGAAATTTTGTTTCGAGATCTTAACATTAATTTATTTGAAAAAATATAATTTAAAGCTTTTTGGGGAAATCTTAAGAAATGATTGAAAATAATCAAAAAGTCTTTAAAATTCATTTTTAAAAATATAAAATAATTTGACGTTTTATAAGGAATCTTAAAAAATTCACTTATTCTCTTGAAACGTTTCACAGTTCTCAAAATATTTGCAAAGTAAAGTTATTTTTTACTCTTCCTAAAACTTCTAAATATGTTAAATTTAGAAAAAAATCTTTAAAAACCGGCTTTACAGTCACCCTAAAAATTTCAAAATGCTTAAAAGACTTCTAAATTCTTTGATTGAATTGTTCAAAAATTTTAATTTGGTTTCAAAGTTTTGGAAATTTTAAGAATTCTCTTAAAATTACTTTACAAAAAAATAAATAAAAAGTCACTAAACATTTTTTTTTCAGATTTTCAAAAATCTTGTAAGTTTCAAAATATTTTGTTCCAATCCATTTGAAACTTATAAATATCTTTCAAATTTACTGGGATATATATTCTCAAATTTTGTATTCTTGGAAATTTAAAAAAATGTTCATTAAAAACTTCCATATATTCTTTCAAAATTATTCGAAGTGTTTTGAAATCTTTCTGCATTTTCGCTTGAAATTAATTTTTAAAAATGTAAAATCTTCTCAAATTTTCCTAGGAACCTTAAAAAAATTTTTTTATGCAATTGAAACCTTTTTAAACAACTTATTTTTTTAATATTCATAAATCCCAGAATTCTCTTTACATTCAAATTTTTTTTTAGTAAAACACATTATAATATAGTTGTGATACTTCACTTTGTATTTCGAAAATGTAAATTATGAATATGAATATATATATATATTTTTTTTTTGATAAAAAATAAATTTTTTGTTGAAGATTCATATTTTTGGTTTGAATGAAAGACATTTTTGTAGAAAGTTTGTCCTCTTAGCTTTAAAATTTAAATTTTTGTTAAAAAATTATCCCTCTTGTTAAAAAAAGGAATTTATTTTCGTTAAAAATTTAAGTATTTTGTCAAAAACTTTTTTTTCATTCAACTGTGTTTAATTTTAAATCAAATTCTTTTATTTAAATTAAATTTAGGTTAAAAATTCAATTTTTTTCTGAAAAATTTGTTGATAAAAATTCATATTTTCGGTTTGACAATGCAAGAGTCTTACAGAGAATTTGTCTTCTTTGTTTAAAAATGTAACAATTAAGTTGAAATTGTTTGTTGTTACAAAATTAAAATTTTTTCGTTTCAAAATTTATCTCTTTTTTTTTAAAAAACGAATTTAGGTATATTGATTAAAAATTCAATTACTTCCCTGAAAATTATTTCTTTTTTTGTAGAATGCAACTGTGTTTGGTTTTAATCAAAAAATTTTTTGGTTGAAATCAATGTATTTTGTTAAACATGCAACTATTTTATATGGTTCAAAGGTAATTTTTTAAAAATAAAAATTCATATTTTTGGCTTGAAGAAGCAAAAATATTTGTTGCACTTTTACATTTTTGTTAAAAAATCTAGTTTATGTTGGTTGAAAATTTAATTATTTTGTTAAAAATTCGTTTTTTTGTTGTTTTTTAATTAAACTGTTTTTTATTTCAATCAACATATTTTTGGTTTAAAATTCATGTGTATTGTTACAAATACATATTTTCGGTTCGGAAACACAACAGTTTTTTCTAGAAAATTTGTCTTTATTGTAGAAAATTCGGTTCTTTGGTGTGAAAAATCAACAATTTAGTAGACATTTTTTTTCTTTCTTAGCTCAAAATTCGGATTTCTATTTTCAAAATGTATAGCTTGGGGTAAAAAATTATCTTGGTTGGATTGAGGATTGAGCTATTCCGTTGAAAATTCGTCCTTTTTTGCTTAAAAATTTGAATATTTGGTTGAAAGTTGATTTACTTTGTTAAAAATTCTGTGCTTTGGATAAAAATTAATTTAAAACAAAACAGTAATGTTTTGTTTTAAATTAATTTTTTTAAAATGGATAATAAAAATATTTTGCTTAAATATTCAGCTATTTGGTTGAGAATTAGGGTTTTTTTTTAATTTAACGGTTTTTTTTAAATTTACCTTTTTGATTCAAAAATAGAAAAAAATTCTATTTGGTTGAGAATTAACTTTTTTTCTTGAAAATTAATATTTTCGGTATGAAAGTCCAAACATTTGAATGAAAATTCATGTATTTTGTGAAAAACTAGTTCTTTTAGTTGGAAATTCATTTCTTTGACTGAAAAAATTTCATATTTTTGGCATAAAAAATAAATTTAGTTTTTCTTCTTTTTTAAAAAAGGTTATATTTAGACTTTTTTCGAATTTTTATTCAGAATCATCAATATTAGCCCGATCAAGTTAAAAACATTTCTTTTCAAAATAAGCTATAGAATACGAATAAAATATTTATTTTTAAATAACATCCTTATAAGTCTATTTTATAGGGTCCCAAAAAAAACCGCATAAGTGAAAAAAAGTGTTTTCCGAGTTTTATGCGATAACTACGACTTTTTGCGTTTAAAAAAATGCAAATTAGAAGTTAGTTCAATAATTAATTAAAGTTAACCAAATTAATTCTTTAAAGAATTTATTTAAATTAGATATTACTAATATTTAATTTCAATAATGCTTTAAAGTCGCGGTTTGTTTTTGAAATTTACAACTATTTGTCTATATTTGATTTAGGATGAGTAAATAATCAATTTAATTTAGCAAAATTGGTTATTTAAACAATTTATTATTGTTTATAACTATCTTCTTCTTTATTAATGCTAGATAGTTGCGGTTTCTCCTGAAATTTTCAACTTTTTACCAACTTTTACTTAATAAAGTAATTAATAATGTAAGTTAGCATACTTAGTTGCTTTACAAATCTATAATTGTTTATAACTATCTTTTGTTATATAAGTGCTAAAACTTCGTGGTTTTTTTAATTCCTAAACTTTCTGTCCACTTTTCACTTAGTGTGGTAATATTAATAATGCAAGTTAACAAACATCCTTGCTAAACAATTAATTATTGTTTATAACTATCTTATCTTTGAGTAATAGTAAAAAATTGTTTTTTTCTTAAATCTTTAGTTTTTTTTTTGACTTTTTAGTTTTGAACAAATAATAAGTGAAACTCAAAAAGGATAATTTATTAAATAGCATTGTACTTTTTTAAGTGAAATATATATGCTCTTTTCCCAATCTTTAAACAAGCAAAGTTTAAACACAAAAGCTGGCTTGAAAAAGAGAGAAAAACAAAGAATCGAATAATTAGGTGAAGGTGGGACGACTAGATCTTTAAATGTCTTGTACAAAATTTGTGTTAAATTAAGACAAGAAGTTTGTTGCAAAGAGTATATAAAAGAAAAATTTGGAATCAAACATATTTTGATATCAACCCGCTCCCTTCAAGCAAAAATATTCACGAAAAAGAAAGATTTAAAAAAATATGTTTTTCCCTCATTTTTATTTATTATTTGTTCCTAACTAAAAAGGCAAAGCCAAGCTTAAAATTTTAGAAAAGCCCGCAACTTTTTACCGCTTATCTAACAGAAGGCAGTTATAAATAATAATAAATCTTTTAAAGAACTATTTTCATTAACTTGTATTATTATCTCATTAAGTGGACAGTGGACAAAAGCTGAACAATTTAAGAAAAAACGCCAATCTGGAATTATTACAAATGAAGATAGCCATTAAAAATAGTAATTTGTTTAAACAATTATTTTTGCTCAATTTTATTAATTATTGGGTCACCCCAAGTAAAAAAAAAGACAAATAGTTTTAAAAATTAGAAGAAACCGCGACCTCTTAAAATTGCGCGAAAAGAGTATTATTAAGAATAATAATAAATTGTTTCAACAGTTATAATTGTTAACTTGAATTCTTCATTGCTTGACTATAATTGAAAAATGAACAAAAAGTAAAAAACATTCAGAATAAAAAGCAACTATCTAGCCTTAATGTAGAACATAGATATAAACAATAATAATTTGTTTAAATAATTCTTTTTAGAGTAATAAATTAAATAATAACTCACCCCAAGTGAAAAGTAGATAATAAGTGGAAAATTAAAAAAACGTAATTTCTAGCATTATCAAAACATTATATTATTAACCATAATAATAAATTGTTTAAATAATTATGTCGCTGGACAATTAATCATTACTACCTCCCTCTAATTGAAAATTTAACAAAAAGTGAAATTTTTCTAAAAACCACGACTTTCGAGCTCTATTTAAAAAAAAATTGCTAAATATATTTAAAAAATTTAAACAATTATGTTTGTTGACTTGAATTCATCGTTATAATTGAAACTACTAATTTGAAAATGGACAAAAAGTTTTAAAATTTACAAGAAACGCAACTTTTTGTATTAATTCCAAAGAAGATAGCTATACAAAATAATAATTTGTTTAAACAATTATTTTTGCTATTCTCAATTAAATAATAACTCACTCCAAGTGAAAAGTAGACAAAAAGTTGACAATTCAAGAAAAAACCACAATTTCTAGCATTAATTAAAAATAATATGAATAACAATAATAATAAATAGTTTAAAAGAATTATTGTTGGTGACATTTATTAACTATTACCTTCCTATAATTGAAAATTTGATAAAAAGTGAAATTTCAAAAAACGCAACTATCTAGCAGTAATGTAGAAGGAGATGGCTATAAAAAAATAATAATTTTTTTAAACAATTATTTTTGTTAATTGTTAAACAATTATGTTTATTAACATCACTTAACTTTTACTTCATTCTAATTAAAAAACGGACAAAAAGTGGAAAATTTTTGAAAATCCCGCGACTTTCCGGCTGCATTCTAAGAGAAAATTGCTAAAAACTATAATAAATTGTTTCAGCAATTATATATGTTAATTTGAATTTTTTATTGCTATATTATAATTGAAAAATGGACAAAAAGTAAGAAAATCCTAAAAAACTGGTATATAGTATTAATTTAGAAGAAGATAGCTATAAACAATAATAAGTTGATTAAATAATTATTTTTTCTCTATTAAATGAAATAATAACTCACTCCATGTTAGAAGTGGGCAAAAAGTGGATAATTTCAGAATAAAACAGAATTTTCTGGCATTATTTATTAATAATATTATTATTAAGAAGAGTTAAGGATTGAGAAAAATTAAAAAAATATACATTTTTTTCAAGATGTTGAAATCCAACATTTGTTATGTCCAGGAATAAAATATCAAGGATCAAGAATTAAAAAAAAAGAAAATACAAATATTTATTATTTTTTTTTTAATCTTGAAGATTGAGAAAAAAGTATGAAATATTTTTTTATAAAGATTTTGAAGATTGATAAAAAATATTTAATTTTTAAAAGATGTTGAAAACTAATCTTTTTTATGGATGGGAAAGAATGATAAATTTAAGGATTGACGATTGAGAAAAAATATACAGATTTTTATTTTTTCAAAAGACGATTGAATGCCAATATTTTTAAGTATACGAACAGTTTACGAAATTTAGAATTGAGAACAAATATAAAAATCTATATTTTTTTCAAAACATGTGGAAATCTAAAATTTTTTGCGTTTGGGAACAAATTGTAAAGTAAGGGTTTAAAATTGATAAGAAAAAAATATAAAAATATTTATATTTTCAAAAGATGTTGAAAATACAGAAAAAATATAACAATATTTAACTTTAGACAGATGTGAAATATTGAGAACAAATATATTTTTTAAATATCAATGATTGAGGTAAATATGAAAATATTTATTTCATAAGAAAATGTCGAAAATTGAGAAAAAATATATAAATATTTATCTTTTCAAAAGATATTGACAATAGAGAAAAAATATAACAATATTTATCTTAAGAAAGATGTCGAAGATTGAGAACAAATCTGTTTTTTTTTTTAATTATCGATGATTGAGGAAAATATGAAAATATTCATTTCATAAGAAAATGTCGAAAATTGAGAAAAAAATATATAAATATTTATGTTTACAAAA
>NC_046664.1:80463780-80479847 GCF_010883055.1 Belonocnema kinseyi | reverse complement strand
ATATAAATATTTATGTTTACAAAAGATGTTGAAAATACAGAAAAAATATAACAATATTTATCTTTAGAAAGATGTGAAATATTGAGAACAAATATATTTTTTTAATTATCGATGATTGAGGAAAATATGAAAATATGAAAATATTCATTTCATAAGAAAATGTCGAAAATTGAGAAAAAAATATATAAATATTTATGTTTACAAAAGATGTTGAAAATACAGAAAAAATATAACAATATTTATCTTTAGAAAGATTTGAAATATTGAGAACAAATATATTTTTTTAATTATCGATGATTGAGGAAAATATGAAAATATTCATTTCATAAGAAAATGTCGAAAATTGAGAAAAAAATATATAAATATTTATGTTTACAAAAGATGTTGAAAATACAGAAAAAATATAACAATATTTATCTTTAGAAATATGTGAAATATTGAGAACAAATCTATTTTTGAAATTATCGATGATTGAGGAAAATATGAAAATATTCATTTCATAAGAAAATGTCGAAAATTGAGAAAAAAATATATTAATATTTATGTTTACAAAAGATGTGGAAAATACAGAAAAAATATAACAATATTTATCTTTAGAAATATGTCGAAGATTGAGAACAAATCTGTTTTTTTAATTATCGATGACTGAGGAAAATATAAAAATATTCATTTCATAAGAAAATGCCGAAAATTGAGAAAAAAATATATAATATATTTATCTTTTTAAAAGATGTTGACAATAGAGAAAAAATATAACAATATTTATCTTAAGAAAGATGTCGAAGATTGAGAACAAATCTTTTTTTTTAATTATCGATGATTGAGGAAAATATGAAAATATTTATTTCATAAGAAAATGTTGAAAATTGAGAAAAAAATATATAAATATTTATGTTTACAAAAGATGTTGAAAATACAGAAAAAATATAACAATATTTATCTTTAGAAAGATGTGAAATATTGAGAACAAATATATTTTTTAAATATCAATGATTGAGGTAAATATGAAAATATTTATTTCATAAGAAAATGTCGAAAATTGAGAAAAAAATATATAAATATTTATCTTTTCAAAAGATGTTGACAATAGATAAAAAATATAACAATATTTATCTTAAGAAAGATGTCGAAGATTGAGAACAAATCTTTTTTTTTAATTATCGATGATTGAGGAAAATATGAAAATATTAATTTCATAAGAAAATGTCGAAAATTGAGAAAAAAATATATAAATATTTATGTTTTCAAAAGATGTTGAAAATACAGAAAAATATAACAATATTTATCTTTAGAAAGAGAACAAATATATTTTTTAAATATCGATGATTGAGGAAAATATGAAAATATTTATTTCATAGAAAATGTCAAAAATTGATAAAAAAATATATAAATATTTATGTTTTCAAAAGATGTTTAAAATACAGAAAAAATATAACAATATTTATCTTTAGAAAGATGTGAAATATTGAGAACAAATATATTTTTTAAATATCGGTGATTGAGGAAAATATGAAAATATTTATTTTATAAGAAAATGTCGAAAATTAAGAAAAAAATATATAAATATTTATCTTTTCAAAAGATGTTGACAATAGAGAAAAAGTATAACAATATTTATCTTAAGAAATATGTCGAAGATTGAGAACAAATCTGTTTTTTTAATTATCGATGATTGAGGAAAATATGAAAATATTCATTTCATAAGAAAATGTCGAAAATTGAGAAAAAAATATGTAAATATTTATGCTTACAAAAGATGTTGAAAATACAGAAAAAATATAACAATATTTATCTTTAGAAAGATGTGAAATATTGAGAACAAATCTATTTTTTTAATTATCGTTGATTGAGGAAAATATTTATTTCATAAGAAAATGTTGAAAATTGAGAAAAAAATATATAAATATTTATGTTTTCAAAAGATGTTGAAAATACAGAAAAAATATAACAATATTTATCTTTAGAAAGATGTGAAAGATTGAGAACAAATATATTTTTTAAATATCGATGATTGAGGTAAATATGAAAATATTTATTTCATAAGAAAATGTAGAAAATTGAGAAAAAAATATATAAATATTTATCTTTTCAAAAGATGTTGACAATAGAGAAAAAATATAACAATATTTATCTTAAGAAATATGTCGTAGATTGAGAACAAATCTGTTTTTTTTTAAATATCGATGATTGAGGAAAATATGAAAATATTTATTTCATAAGAAAATGTCGAAAATTGAGAAAAAAATATATAAATATTTATGTTTACAAAAGATGTGGAAAATACAGAAAAAATATAACAATATTTATCTTTAGAAAGATGTGAAAGATTGAGAACAAATCTATTTTTTTAATTATCAATGATTGAGGAAAATATGAAAATATTCATTTCATAAGCAAATGTCAAAAATTGAGAAAAAAATATATGAATATTTATGTTTTCAAAAGATGTTGACAATACAGAAAAAATATAACAATATTTATCTTTAGAAAGATGTCGGAGATTGAGAACAAATATATTTTTTAAATATCGATGAATGAGGAAAATATGAAAATATTCATTTCATAAGCAAATGTCGAAAATTGAGAAAAAAATATATAAATATTTATCTTTTCAAAAGATGTTGACAATAGAGAAAAAATATAACAATATTTATCTTAAGAAAGATGTCGAAAATTGAGAACAAATATGTTTTTTTAATTATCGATGATTGAGGAAAATATGAAAATGTTCATTTCATAAGAAAATGTCGAAAATTGGGGGAAAAAAATATAAATATTTATGTTTTCAAAAGATGTTGAAAATACAGAAAAAAATATAACAATATTTATCTTTAGAAAGATGTGAAAGATTGAGAACAAATATATTTTTTAAATATCGATGATTGAGGAAAATATGAAAATATTTATTTCATTAGAAAATGTCGAAAATTGAGAAAAAATATATAAATATTTATATTTTCAAAAGATGTTGAATATAGAGAAAAAATATAACAATATTTATCTTTAGAAAGTTGTCGAAGATTGAGAACAAATATATTTGTTTAATATCGATGATTGAGGAAAATATGAACATATTTATTTCATAAAAAAATGTCGAAAATTGAGAAAAAAATATATAAATATTTATCTTTTTAAAAGATGTTGAAAATAGAGAAAAAATAATAATATTTATCTTTAGAAAGATTTTGAAGATTAAGAAAAAATAAAAGAACATATATTATTCATTGTCGATAATTAAGGAAAATATAAAACTATCCATTTCTTTAAAGGCTGTTGTCATCCAAAGTTTATTGCGTTACAGCATACATTTTTAAATCGAGAATAGAAAATTGACAAAAAAAATACATATATTTATTTTTTCAAAAAGTGTTCAAGATTAAAAAAATAGAAGAAGACATAATTTTAAATTTGGTGAAGGTTGAGAAAAATATAAAAGTCTCCATTTTTTTAAAGGATGTTAAAATTAACCATTTTGCACGTCTGGAAATAATTGATAAAATTGAGGATTCAGCAAAATTATAAAAAATTTTTACATTCTCATCATTTATGATTGAGAAGTATTAGAATTGTCGGAAATTTGATATCACACTTTTTCAATGGATAAACACGTTCCAAGACCTCCTGAATCCGAAAATCAGGTTTTCACGATAGCGTCTGCCTGCCTGCCTGTCCGTCCGGCCGCGCGTAAACACGATAACTCTCGAAAAAATGAACGAATCAAATTTATCTTTGGCACACTTTTTTTAGGTCCTAAAAGAAAGGACGAGTTTATGAACCAGTCATTTTTCATAAAAATTCAAAAATTGAGCACATTTTGAAAATTTTTGAGACAACTTTTTTCTGAATTTGAAAATTCCATGTACGGATATTTATAGTATTAAAAAGAACAAACAATTTATCTATATGACTTTTTTCAATGAAAAGAAAATTCTCAGCCATATATTGTTTTCAAAATTTTTTTCATCAAACGAAAATCAAAATTCTAAGCCAAAAAATGCACGATATGAAAAATAGTCAAGAAAAGAAAAAAATTTCTTTTCAAAAGACCTACAAGATTATCATGACAAATTTTTGGATTTTCTTCAAAAATTCAAATTTTGATTGCACAACAAAATAATGAAAAATAAAAAATTCCATTTTGTAGACAAACTATGTAGGATACGAAAAAAGACGAATTAACAAAAATTGTTATCCCAAAAAAGATCTACAATTTCTTACGTCTAGGAATGATTAATGAAATTGCGTATTTTGGATTGAGAAAAAATATAGAGCTATTTCCTTTTTTAAAAGATATTGTAAATCAATTTTTTTGTACGTCAGGAAATTAATAATAAAAATTAACATTGAGAAAAAATATGAGATTATTTCCTTTTTTAAATTCTGTATAGATTTAAGAGTTTAGTTTCTTCAAAATCATTTTATACCAACAGTTAATTTTTTAAAAATATTTGTAGGCCTGTGCAAAAGTCGATCCAAATAAACTAAATATTCACATTGTCGCTCACAGTCATAATGATGTAGGCTGGTTAAAAACCGTGGACGAATATTACTACGGAAGTAAGTATTTATAAAATTAATTTCAGAACTATAATTAATTAATTAATTAATTTGACTTCCTTAACTGTATATTTAATTAAAAATTATTCTTTATTTCACTTATTTTTCAAGGAAAAAATAATATACAAATAGCAGGCGTCCAGTATATCCTTGATTCGGTAATAAAATCTTTGCAAGAAGATCCAGAAAGAAGGTAATAAATTTAATAATGCTCCTTTAACTGTTAAAAATAATATTTTTAAAACCCAGAGATTTTTATTTAAGTAATTTGAAAATACTTTAATATGTGCTCGGATTTTTCAAACAGATTTATTTATGTGGAATCAGCGTATTTGTTTAAGTGGTGGGACAAACAAAATGAAAAAACAAAGACAATTGTTCGATCCTTAATAAATGAAGGAAGACTCGAAATAATTGGAGGAGGATGGAGCATGAATGATGAAGCAGTGACGCACTATCAGTCTGTAATTGATCAATTTTCTTGGGGTTTTAGGTAATTATAAAATCAATTTATTTATTTAAAATTTTTTACATGATTATATAAAATATCGAATTATTTAATTTAACAAAGAATTCATTGTAAAGTAGAAAGAAAATCAAATCTGGAACCTGTACACTTAATTGTAAATTATCTTCAAAAAAATTCTTTTTTAATAAATGGTTCTAAACAACATAATTGCTATAAAGATTCCAGTCAAAAAAAAACTTACTTTTAAAAGAGAAAATAGTGCAATTGTAGAGAATCGTTTTTGCGAAAAAAATTAAGTAAAGTTCAGCGATTTAAAAAAAAATCGTGAGAAATGATAGTAAAAACGAATTCAATTGCAAAAACATTTATCGAAAGACATTTTTTTGTAAGTTTTATCATTTTTTGATTTAGAATAATATTTTTTGTTTAAAATGACATTATTAATGTTATTAGTCTGATTTTAAAAATCAAACAAAAACTATTTTTTCAAACATCTGATTTTTAGCATAACTTAAAAAAATAAAAAGTCATTGTTATGAACCGTTAAATAAATTTAAGAATCATGATATTCTTGTATATTGAAAATATTTCGTAATACACTTAACATTTTTTTAAACTTGAATTTAGAGATTTAAGAGTGCGCTGTTCAAATTTGTCCGTTGGACTTTTTTTTTAAATCCAAGAATTTTGTGCTTAAATTTTTATTTTGTACGTTTAGGAAAAATTTAAATTTATATTTATTCTGAAATTAGATTCTTGAATTTTAGCTTCTTTCTCTTTTTCATTTTGATAGGAAAAATTTTTTTTGCTTTTATTTGCTTAATCGAGACAAATATTTATTTTTCTTCTGTAAGGTAATTTTCTAAAAATATGTTTTCGTCTTTTTTAAGTGGGTCAAGATAACATTATTCGGCTTTGAAATTTATTCCATATTTAAAAAAGGTTATTATGTCTCGAGCACATTTATCTTGTACATACATGTATATTGTACTTTAAAAAAGTGATGACCTATTTAAATTTTTTTTTAAACTGTGTCGCGAACTATTTTAGGATAAAAAAATATCGTGACTTGCTAATTCAGTTCATTTTTCATAACAATGACATATTGTTTCTTTTATTTCTAGTGACAAAAATCAAATAATTAAAAAAATAGATTTTCTATGATTTTAAAAATCAGGATAATAATATTAATAATATTTCAATTAAAAAATATTATTTTGAACAACATTTTTAATTAAAAGCAAAATTAATTCAATTAATGATTTCGCTATTGAATTTGGTCTTTACGTCGATTATTGCACATTAAACATTTTTTAAAATTGTAGTCAAATTTGTTGTTAAATTTCAGTTTTTTATAACTTTTCAAAGATTATTTATTTTCAAAATTAGAGACTGTAGACTTATGGAGAATGTATTCCCTGAAAAAAGAGCCGTAGGTTATTAAAATTAAACGAATAAAAAAACTGATAAGTCGCTACTGAAAGAAAAAACTTATTGATAAAAAATATTGCTAAAATAATTATATTTCTTAAGTTTTATACTTTTTCTGTTTTGTTTCTTCTTTTAAAAGACATGACTGATAATATAATTTTCATTCATGAAATGATAAAAAAATTTTTCTGTTAGCTTGATTTTTGAATTTTGAGTATTTACAATGTCCAATATTTCAATTCTTAACTTTTAAATCCTATCATTAAAAATTTCTAATTTGAATTATTTTTATTTGGGGACTAGTATCCTAAAAAATTGGAACATTTTTTAAGAATTGGTTAATATTTTCAATTTTCGTTTTTTATTTAAAAAAAAAAACTCACTATTAGATTAAAAATTATGAGAATTTTTTAAAAATGTACAATTTTTACAAGTTAACAATAAAAAATTAGAAATTGAGAACCATTTTTTTGTGGCCGGAAAAACTCAAAAATATTAGATTCATTGGTGTAGGTATGAAAAGTTCCTTTCGGCATTATCCACCAATTCAAAAACTTTTTTATAATTACTCATTATTGGGCGAGTCGATTCAAATTTTTATTTTTTGGGTATGGAAAAAATTTGTTATTTAATTTTTTTTCATAAAATTTATTAAAGATAATAAGCTTACATAGATAAAAAGAAAACCTTTTTTGTCAAAATATGATTTGCGTAAAAATCCGAAAAAATTCAACAAAAATGTATTAAATTTATAACGCAAAAAAGAAAATATTATTATTTTTCTTCTATGAAAAAAGTGTCATTGTGGTAGTTACAACTTTCGAATGTTGTGAAAAAATTTAAAAATTCTTAAGAGACACAATTTTTTTTCTCGATAAATAAAATCATTTAATGTTTCTATGGCTCACATTAAAAAAATTTCAGGTTCGACATATTCAACTTTTTCTAAAATGGATCCATATGATTTAATAAAAAAATGTCGTGCGCTGATTAAAAAAATTGGAAATTAAGTAAAATTTTTTTAATTTGCATTTTTTTGTTATTGACCGCTAGTAAAAACGGTGTAAATAAACATTCGCCATAATTTTCGAATTAACAGGACATTTTTTAAAAATTTGAAAATGAAAAAGGAGAGAAGTTTTTTATGTTTAAGTTTTAAATCGTAAAAAATAAGTTTGATTGAAAAACATTATTAGGTCCCATGAAAAATGAAGAGGATTTTTTCCTACGCTCGAGGGCTACGTTTTTCAATTTTTGACGGGATACAAAATCCAACTTTTAATTTAAAAAGAACGTACAAATTGTGTTTTCAATTATTGGGTTTTTGAATCGGTATAAGAAGAGTTTGATTCAAAAATATTATTCGTTTTCGAGAAAATTGAGGGGGAAGCTTTTCCTACGTTTGGGGGGCACTATTTTCGATCTTAAAATAGAAAAAAATTTAACTTTCAATTTACAAAGAACTCAACAATATTTGTTTCCCATTATTAACTTTCCGAATTGGTACAACAAAAGTTTGATTAAGAAATATTATTCGTTTCCGAGAAAATTGAGGGGAAACTTTTTCCTAGGCTCGAGGGGTACGTTTTTTAATTTAATAAACGGACAAAAAATTTAATTCTCAATTTACAAAAAACGTGACTATTTATTTGATTTTTACTGTTGAGTTGCTAACTTGATACAGAAAAGTTTGAATAGAAAACATAAATAGGTCACATGAAAACTAAAGGGGAATTTTTTTCTACGCTCGAGGGTCACGTTTTCGAATTTCTAAATAGAAAAAATTTAACTTTCAATTTACAAATAACGTAACAATATTTTTTCCAATATCGACTTGCTGAAACGTTACACAAAATTTTTTATTAAGAATATTATTAGGTTTTGAGAAAATTTAGAGGGAATTTTTTCCTACCCTTGAACGGCATGCTTTTCAAATTTTTCAAATGGACAAAAAAATTCAATTTTCTATTCGCAAAAAAGGTGACCATCTATTTTATTTTTATTATTGAGCTGCTAAATCGAAATAAAAAAAGTTTTATTAAAAAAAATTATTAGGTCACATGAAAACTAAAGGAAATATAGTTCCTACGCTCGAGGGGCGCATTTTTCAAATTTTTAAATAGAAAAAATCCAACTTTCAATTTACAATAACGTAAGAATACTTTTTTCTATTATTGACTTGCTGAAACGGTACAAGAAAATGTTTGATTGCAAATATTATTAGGTTTAATAATTGAGTTGCTTAATCGAAAGAAAAAAGTTTGATTAAAAAACGTTATTAGTACACATAATAATTTAAGCGGAATTTTTTTCTACGCTCGAGGGCCACGTTTCTCAAATTTTTAAATAGGAAAAATCTAACTTTTAATTTATGAAGAAAGTAACAATATTTTTTTTCATTATTGATCTGCTGAATCAGTATAACAAAAGTTTGATTAAAAAATATTCGATTTCGAGAAAATTAAGGGGGAAGTTTTTCTTACGTTCGGGGGGCCATATTTTCGATTTTAAAATAGAAAAATTTCAACTCTCAATTTGAAAAGAACTTAACAATATTTTTTTCCAATACTGACTTGCTCAAACGGTACAAAAAAAGTTTGATTGAAAATATTAATGGATTTCGAGAAAATTTAGGGGAGATTTTTCCTACGCTTGAGAGGCACATTTGAAAATTTTTTTAAAGGGACAGTATAAAAAGAATTGAATTAAAAAATATTATTAATTTTCGAGAAAATTTAGGAGGAAGTTTTTCCTACGTTCGGGGGGCACTATTTTCAATTTTAGATCGTGATACAAAATTCAATTGTTAATTTAAAATTAAAATTATATCTTGAAAAAAAGATCCTACTCCATCTTCACTCCATTGGGAATCGAATGACAAAACTTCTGATTTCCGGTCAGGTAAGCTATTAGAGGGAAAAGGATAAGAACTCTTAATTCAAGAACATAACGCTAATTTTTAGCTAGGTGTTAATGGTACAAGTAATTATTTAAAATTTTTTTAATTTATCTGCTATATCATCAGAGACTGTACCTTACCGACAGTAGATCAACCCTCCAAACCATGAAGTCAGAAAATCTACACAATATCGATCAAGTTAAGGATCTTCAATAACAGAAAAATGCTTAACGTCTATTTTAAAATAATTACTTGTACCATTAACACCTAGCTAAAAATTATCGTTATGTTCTTGAATCAAGAGTTCTTATTCTGTTACCTCTAATAGCTTAATTGGAAAAGCACCTGACCGGAAATCAGAAGTTTTGTGGTTCGATTTCCAATGGAGTGAAGATGGAATCGGATCTTTTTTTCAAGAAATAATTTTAATTTAAAAATATTATTTTCCATCTAGTCTTATTAAGGCGTTAAGCATTTTTCTGTTATTGAAGATCCTTAACTTGATCGATATTGTGTAGATTTTCTGCCTTCATGGTTTGGAGGGTGGATCTACTGTCGGTAAGGTACAATCTCTGATGATATAGCAGATAAATTAAAAAAATTTTTAATTGTTAATTTAAAGATAACGTGTCAATTTATTTTATTTTTATTACTGAGTTTGCTGTATGAATATAAAAATGTTTGATTAAAAAATATTATTAGTTATAGAGCCATCGGGAGGATAGGAGGGGGCATTTTTTGGTTGCTCAAGGGAGCATTTTTTTAAGATTGGAGAGTACTAAAATATATGATTTATGAGTGAGGTTAACCAAAAATAAGTAAGATACAAACAGCTATCTTTAAACCACAAAAATTTATTCTAGAAAACTACATTCTGCACGTCTACTATCTATAAGCTCTCGGGCTAGACTGGGCCCCGACAGGCACACATAAGAAGGGGGGAGAGAAGCAGAGCATGAGCACTATTGGGCGTCTACACGCCAAATGACTAGTCCGCGATTCAAGTCTCTCTCTCTCTCTCTTAACTCCAACACTCCCTCTCACTTGAAGGAGCTCAGACCTTAATCTTCGAAATCGTCTCAAATCTTCTTCCTTTGAGGGTTTTTTTAGTTTTGGGAACAAGAAAAAGTCACAGGGTGCAAGGTCAGGTGCGTATGGGAGGGGGGGGGGGAGAACAGTAATCGAGTGTTTGACCAAAAACTCACGAGTTCTGAGTGAGCTGGTGCGTTGTCGTGATGGAAAAACCAGTTGTCACTTCTACGCAGTTGTGGCCTTTTGCGTCGTCCGGCGTTCCACAGACGTTTCAGTACTTCAATGTAAGTAATCTGGTTGACTGTGGAGCCTTGAGGGAGGTACTCGTGGTGAACAACACCCTTGGCATAAAAAAAACTGTCAGCATAACCTTGACATTCGACCGAACTTGGCGAGCTTTTTTGGGTCTTGGGGACGTTTGACCCACTGATTCGGATGATTGGACCTTCGTTTCAATGTCATAACCATAAACCCATGATTCATCACCGGTTATAATTCGTGACAAAAAGTTCTCATCTTCATCTGAACGATCAAGTAGTTCCTGGCGAACCCGGATGCGATTGGCTTTTTGGTCGTCGGTCATCAGGCGTCGCAAAAATTTCGCAGTGATGCGGTGCATCTTCAATTTTTCATTCAAAATCTCTTAACAAGATCCAACTGATATCCCACACTCTTCGGCAAGCTCCCTAATAGTCAGACGTCGATTTTCGCGCACCAGGGTGTTGATTTTGTTAACGTGTGGGTCGTCAGTTGACGTTGAAGAACGTCCAGGACGCTCATCATCGTCAATCGACTGTCGACCACCCTCGAAACATTCATGCCACTTGAAAAATGCAGTACGCTTCACGGCAACATCACCGTGGGCCGTGTTGAGAATGGCAAATGTTTCAGTTGCAGATTTCCCGAGTTTCATACAAAATTTCGTAGCAATTCGTTGCTCTTTCAGCCTGTGCATTTTACAATCCGACAAACAAAAAAAGCACTCTTTACTTAAAACCGTGTAGCTTATCAACAAATGAAGATATCTGCGACTGTAATACCGCGTTTTATACAGCTGATCTGTACGAACTTAGCGACACCAAGCGGATTCTCCTGAAACCAACTCGAGCCGCGAAATTCAAACAGTCTGCGTATTTTCTGAACAGAACTCGTATTCCATTCAAAGTCCGTTGGGTTTACCTGATGACGACTCAATTCATTAACAGAATAAGCGATGTCTGGTCTAGTGGAGCTCGCTAAATACAATAGGGAACCTATAGCTTCTCTATTTAGCCTACTATGTATATTTTCGTGTGTATATTCTGCTTCCTCCCTCTCTTTCCTATCTCTGCTTGAGGCATCGCTAGATTTCATAGGACCAGTAATAGGTCTACAATTATCAAGCCCGAATCGATTGAGCATCTTAATGATGAATTTTGTTTGATTTAGCCCAATAGTCTGTTCATGAATATATTTAACGACTCGGATCCCTAGGAATTCTTTGGGGTTGCCCGTATCTTTAACTTTAAACTCTAGATTTAATTGATCTCTGGTTTCTTCTAGCATCTTATGGCTTGAGCTGGTCATCAGAATGTCATCTACATACAGAATCACGATAACGACATATTTGCCAGTGTTTTTCATAAATAAGCATGGATCTATATCATTGGTTCTAAAATTTAGTGTGGTCATGATTCCAGAAAATTTATCATTTCACTTCTTTGGGCTGATTTTCAAGCTATATAGAGATTTCTTTAATTTCCAAACGAATTGACTTTTCATTTCTTTATCTATAAAAATTCCCTCTGGAACTTACATATAGATATCTTCAGTCAGATCTCCATATAGAAACGCAGTTTTAATATCTAGTTGCTTCATTTTTTAATTAAACTTATTCACTATGGTTAAAAAAGCTCTAATTAAGGACATTCTGGATACCGGGGTGTACGTTTCCCGTAGATCATAATCATTTTTGTCCTGGAAGCCGCGTGTCAATAATCTCGCTCTAAATTTAACGTCTCCTGATTCGTCAACTTTTCTTTTGAATATCCACCTAGAACTGATAATGTTTGGTTTTTTCTTGCCACTAGGGATATTACATTTTTCCATGACCATGTAAACTAGTTTATTTTCGAGTGCATTTGAATGACTTTTGTCATAGATGTGTTTGTAAGTCAGATTTTCTACGAATCTAACGTGCTTGCTTTCATATAATTTGTTTTCGTCTGGTACAAATATTACATAACCAGACTTCAGATACCCAAAAAGAATTCCCCTTAAAGCTTGCGGAGAGAATTTAGTGGCTGTATTTCTATGAATTTTGATAAATGTTGAACATCCAAACCTTCTAATTTGATTCAAACAGTCTGGTTGGCCTTTTAAAATTTCTCTCAATGGAGTTCTCATATCTATGGACTTATGAGGAGTTCTATTGTGTATACATACAGAGCAGCCTTAGCAGTTAAATCCCAGTAAGAAGAGGGTAAACCACAGTCCAGAATCATTACTCTAATTTTTTATTCTAAGGTTCTCTTGAATCTTTCAAGAAGACCGTTGTGTTCTGAAGTATCCGGGCAAGTTAATTGCAATTCCGCGCCAATTTTCTTTAGTACTTCAGTGGTATCCTGACTAGTGAATTCAGTGTCTCGATCGCATCTGAGAAAACATAATTTTTCCTCTGACCCGGTCAAGTTTCACATGCTTGTCACGAAGGATTCCACATACCCTGGAACTTCAGTTTTAGATTTCATTGGAAAAGCCATAGCAGCTCTTCTGTAGTCATTTATTATTACCAATATAAATCTACAATTACTTCGATGAGTAGCAGGAGATTTAGGACCCATCGTATAAGCATGGAGGATTCGTAAAGGTTTATTAGCTCGCAATCTAATCTTCTGAAAAGGAAATTTCACACTGTCTGCTTCTAAGCATGTTTGGCATTCTGAAATGCCTGTGTCATTTTTCAGATTTTCTGGATTTATTAATCCATTACGCTGTTTAGATAAGGCAATTAAATAGGGTTTTGAGATGTGACCTAGTCTAGTGTGCTAAAACATAGCCTCAGATAGGTTGTATTTTTTGAGCAGATTAATTGGTCTTTGTTAATCTCTTTGTTTTCAACCTGATCTATCTCTTTATTATTAAAATGAATCTTTCTATTTTTTGAAGTATCTAAGAATGCTGAGTTAAATTTTATTCCATTTTCATCATGTTCTATTTGAACTTCTTGTTTATTTAATTCAAAATTTTTATTATTTTCATGATCGTTGTTATGCTCATTATTAATTGAATTGTTCTTTTTACGTCTAGTATTATAAAAACTTTTTGCTTCATGTTTGTTCGAACTATTTTGATGAAAGTTTTCATTTTTAAAGTTATCAGATTGCATATTTGTTTTCAATTTAATTATCCAGAAGGGATTTTTATATTCTTCCTTGAGTATGCTTTTATTTATTAACGGGTCATAAATGTCTATAATTTGGTTATTCAAGAAAACTTTTAGGCCCTGTCGACGAATCTTCTTAAAGATAACAAATTATCTGATAAGTTTTTTGAATACAGAATGTTATCTAACAGATATTCTTTCTCAGTACAAGTTTTAATTTTAGCTTTACCCTTTTCCGTGGTTTTAAAACTACTTTCTTTATTTGTGCAGTTAATCTTTGTTCTCGCATTACAGTCAAAATCGTTGAAGTATATTTTAGAATTGCTCAGGTGCTCGGTTATACCTGAGTCTACTATAAACTCTATTAAAATGTTATCTAAATTACTATTTTCAGAAGTATCGTACATACCTCCATAGTTATCAGCAACGGCTTGTAGAGAATGCGTGGCAGTATTACGGCCTCTGTAACCGCTGTTTTTGCCCCGGGAGAACACACGAGAGGCTCTCTGCCCTCTGCTGCCACGTTGTTGTCTATCGAAGATGGTGTCTCATTGCCCCTCCGCCTCGTAGGTTGACCTATTGTAGTTTTGTATCTTCCTAGCTCTGCCTCTAGTGGCAGTAGCTTTTCCACCTCGCTGAGGCGTCCAAGGAACCTTCTTGGGCTGGCTGACAACTGTTGACTCTTTGTCTTGACCCTGCTTTCGTTTTCTACACTCGCTGGCTATATGGCTACCCAGCTTATGACAGCTGTAACACAACCACTTTTAAGGATGCGCGCATTTTTGTTCTGGATGGCCCTCCATGCCACAACCCTCGCACATAGTCCTCTTTGGAGGTGCATAGAATGCAGCAACCTGAGGAACACCTTCCTTCTTATGTTTCACTGCATCAACCTGTGATAAAATTTTTTTTAGTTGACCGTAATTCATTTCCTTAGAAGCAGTTTCTTTAAAGACACAGTCAGCTGTATGCAATTTCTGGGATTACCCCTACCACAGACTGAAGGAAATAATCTCGTCTTTCCTTTTCTGAAATTACACCTGCCTCGGGTACACTCAAAAACTCTCACCTTCTCTTCGAATTTGTCACAAAATTCTGATGCTGTCTCCTTATCGGTTTTGAATTGCAACATGAGCAAGTCTTTTCTAGCAGAGATACTAGTTGTTCTATGTTCTAATCTTTTAAGTTCTTTTAATTTCATTAGGAACCCTTTAGGTTCCTTTAAATGCATGATCTTATTATAGAAAATAGAATCAATTACATTGATAATAATGTCTCGAGTTTTAAACTTGTCTTCTGTTAATTTAATGTTATCAACTAAGATATTGGTATACTCTTTAAAAAGACAATTTTATCTTTTGCTTCTAAATTCAGATTTCAAGCAATCTTCAAACATCTCAAAGTTAGAGTTTTTACATAGTTTTTAGATTCTAACTGTAATGTGATCTCTCCCTGAGAATTCATTTTTTAGTTGTTCAGTCAAGCTTATAATACTATTATTTTTTATAGTTATTTCCTTTTCTTTCTGCTTTTCCATCAAGAGATTTTTTAATTTACTTTCAACTAAATCATGAATCAAGTTCAGTGAGAAATTGTTATCAAATCCTCTGGTAGTACCTACACTGAGGGCGTTTGGCTTCTTTTTAGCTAGGAAGCTCGATGCTGCAGCAGGTTCCGGGTAGTAACGTTGCTCCTCCGCTGAAACCTCACTCAACTCCTCCTCCTCCAATTCCTCTTTCCTGAAATTAAGCCGTATGTTGACTGCTGTTGGTCTGCTTCTTCTCTTAGGCGCGGAAGAATTAGATGCCAGGAAAGCTATTTTCATAATGGAAATATCCTCAATTATTCTAGGTTTGCTACTTTCTTTGATTTCAGTAGACATCGGAGCAGGCTGCTCAAGCTTTTAGCTAGGCTCAGAAGTAATTGCTTTTGCTGGCTCTACTTCCATTCTCTTCGCTTCAGCTACCTCAGATGATTCTGGAGCTAGCATCGCAGAAACTGATGGCGATGAAGCATTCAATTTGCTCACCACCATTTCAAATCCTTTCAGAAACGTCTTACTTTGATTATCCATCAATTGGTGTTCTTCCATTTGGGTGATGGTGTCTGGCTTGTACACTAAATCAAAATTAAAGTATCGATCTCTTTTTGTCCATACTCTATCAATGAGATTAGTTTCTTCTCTCAAAAGATTCTGATCAAATCTTTTCAGGTGGTGTACTGATATCCAGAAGTACAGAGTATCGTCAGGTTTTCTCAACAATGTCAACTGATCCAATGTGTAGATATTTCCTGGTGCTTCTTGTACTTCTGCT
>NC_046664.1:80427624-80463680 GCF_010883055.1 Belonocnema kinseyi | reverse complement strand
AATATAATTAATTCGATTGGAAATGTTCGACATCAACACCTGTAGGTTTCAAATGATCAATTATTATGTTGAGATGTCTAATACTATTATAATCTATTCTTTTTTCTTCAATTGGAATCTGTATCTATTCTATAGAGATAATTTCAATTTAAACTCTTGACGACTGTGTTGAATTTTTGAGCTAAAGAATAAACTTACAAAATAAACCTCTCCTTCCCTTCAAAATAAGGAGCAGTTCACTTCATGAGACAAGAAAGTTTTTCTTTTTCTCAGCTAATGATAGCCAGGTACGCACTTGAGTGGGGACCTTACTAGATGCGATTTTAACTTTTTAAACTCCATTTTTTATTTTTAATGCAACACAGATTTTAGAAGAAAAACATATCTAGAATTTTCCTGTTTTTCATTAAAAGCAGATAAAGGTTTACTTCGTAATGAATCACTAATGCTTGTTCGATATGTTCTCTTGTAATCAACAAAGCAACGCTCAAAAGCCGATCTTGACCATTTTGAATTACCTCTAACCTTCTAAACATCTGCCCTGTATAATTCTGAGAACAGGTGAAACTCAGTTATAATACGAACATTCAATTTTCTCTAATTATTCTTGAATATCTGCTTCTTTTTCATATATATCTTATTTTTGCATTATTACACTATTTCTTTATAAACTTCTACACAATATTTCGGAATTTTTAATTACCCGATTGTTTATTCGAAACATGCGTTTTTGTCCAAGTTTCACCCGCATCGCATAATTTCACAATCTCTCTCTAAATTTGTAACAAAACACGCCGAAAAATCAATCAAAAATTACTTACTCTTGGATGTGCCGGCAACGGCGAGCTGTTGCTTTCCTGAGCTCATGTCTTCCGCCCTAGGAGGCTTCCTGCCTTTTTGCCGACAGAAGAACGGCGATTTCTTATCTACCGACACCTAGACATCCCAATCAGAACCGGGTGCGAGGACTGTAAATCGAATAATCTTGCCCTGTTCATTTGCACTTCCGAATAAGCATTAACTTCACACGCGAGAAACACAAATTACGCTATTTGCGTTTTCCGAGCATACGGTGGAACATACACGCCTAACCTCTGGGCCCATAACCTATTAGATTTATAAGTGAGGTGGGCCAAAGATAAGTAAGATACAAACAGCTATCTCTAAACTAAAAGAATTTATTCTAGAAAATTACATTCTGCACGTCTACTATCTATAAGCTCTCGAGCTAGACTGGGCCCCGAAAGGCACACATAGGAAGGGGGGAGAGAAGCAGAGCATAAGCGCTGTTGGGCGTCTGCACGCCAAACGACCAGTTCGCGATTTAAGTCTCTCTCTCTCTCTTAACTCCAACATAAAAAAAACTTGTTTTTATTTAAAAAAGAGTACCTATATTTAAAATGAGTTGAAGAAAGGCAAAAATTTTGATTCGTGAAGAATTTATTTATCTAATAAGAACCTCAAATTATCTTATTATCTTCTTTAAAATTTATACATTTAAAATCGTAAATGATTTAATTTATAGAAAAAAAATAATGTTTCTCAATTACTATAAATGTTTGATAATTAAAATCATGGTTTATATTTAAAATGCTTTAATTTTGAACATTTAAAAAGTCAAATATTTCACTCTTTCATTCTAAACTCTTAATTTGTATTTTTATAACACATTAAGAATAAAGAAGAATTTATGTTTAAAAAATTAAGAAATTACACATTAAAAGAAAATTATTAAATTCACGAAATTGTGTAATCATTGAAATTTTGAAACTCGAAGTTTTAAAATGACGCAAAATTTTAAATAAAAAAAATTAAAATTCCCGAAAAAAATAAATTTTGATATTTTGTATGGAAATTTTTATCGATTTCAGGAATTGGAAATTTTGCGCAATTGGACAATTATTGAATTTCAAATTTCGGCATTTTGAAAATTCAGGTTTAAAAATTTTGGTTATTGTGCGATTTCGGTAATTGAATAATTTGCTTTTTTAAAAAAAATTATGCTGCCTCATTTAGGATTTAGAACAAAAAGTTAAGAAGAATTTTAAGGTTTTTAAAAGCTTTCAAGAGAATAGAAATTTTTTCTTAAGATTTCTGGGAAAATCATTTTTGATTTTACAACAATTATTTCAAGAGAATATTTAAAAATATTTCAAGACATTTCAAAAGATTTAACAAATTCTCAGAAAAGAATTAAGAACATTTAAAGGCAGCTTTTTTAATTTTTCAGACTTTTTAAAAATGTCTACAAAAATTCGAATAATTTTAAAGGATATTTAGAGGTTTCTAATACACTTAAAAAATAATGTAAAATTTAAAAAGATTTTTAAAAAAATTTAACGGTGTGTCAAAATTTCTGAATATCATTTAAAATTCCTTCAATCTTTCATAAAATTCTTTAAAATTATGCAAGATAAAAAAATTCTTAGAATTTTTCAATATACCTTTTCGACATAAAAGAAATCTCCGCAATTTTTTTTTAAATTTCTTGAGACACTTAGGAAAAATATATTTATTTGTCTTTAAAGCAAAAAAAAAAACCTAAAAAAAGAAATAGTTATTCGACATTTTTTTAATAAAAAAGTATTTTTCTCTTTAAATTCTTATTTGCCTATCTTTTCTTTTCTTTCTTTATAAACAATACTTTTATAGTAGAAAATTCAAACATTTTTTGTTGTTGAAAATTCATCGTTTTAATTGAAAATGTCATCTCTTTTGGTAGATACTTAATTTTTTCAAATTATAATTGGAACTGTTTGGTTTAAAATTAAAACATTTGTTATTTTTCTGATTAAAGATTTTTTTGCCTTTTTTGGATGATTTAATTTTTTTTTAGTTTTTAATTAGAAATAAAAATCTTTTGTAATTAAATATTAACTATCACATTTTTCGATGAGAATTTATTTCATTAATCCAAAAATTCAATCGTAATTTTTCCAAAACCATTAAAATATTTTCAAAAACCTTACGAAAATTTTATTTATACAGTTTAAAAACAATTTAGTAGTACTTGACTTTATCATTTTTTAAATGTATTTACATGCTTATAAAACTATTATTGATAATTTTATTAATAAATTTTAATCAGGAGATTGAATGACACTTTCGGAGAATGTGCGAGGCCTAAAATTGGATGGCAAATTGATCCCTTCGGACACTCAAGAGAACAGGCATCAATGTTTGCCCAAATGGGATTCGATGGTCTACTTTTTAGCCGCCTTCATTATGAAGATAAATCAGAACGATTCGCGGCTAAAACGGCAGAATTCATTTGGAGGGGTAGTCCCAGTTTAGGTAAAAAAATTCAATTTGAAATTAACAGATATTTAGGAAACACTCTAAAACAATGTTACTAATTTTGGATAATTTTTGACCCCCCCCCCCCGTTGACAACCGTTGATTTGGTTTTGATTATAAGCTTTGGTAAAAAATAAAAATAAAAGAGTGATTTTTAAATTGAGTTTTGGGATCCGCCTATTTGAATTTTATCTGACAGTTAATCCGCGTATGATTGCATTTTTTAATTAAGAAAGGTAAACATTAGCCAAAAAATGGAATATTTAAAGTCTTAATTAAAAAGAAACAATTTTAAATGATAAAAAAATGAGTTAAAAAAAAGAACCATTTTCAACCAAAAATCTCAGTAGGCACAAAGTTTGGCGACGTCTTTATGACAACGTTACGACATCCTTACGAGAACTTTACAACATCAAATGTCCATGTCGTTAAGGTATCTTTACGATAACGTAAATAAGTCGTATGGTCTGACCATGTCTTTACGATATCGCAAAGCATCGAAACGGCATGGACATAGGATGTCGTAAAGATGTCGTAAAGATGTCGTAACGATGTACTAAGACGTCGCAAAATTTTGTGCCCACTGGGATGGAACAGGCCCACTTGTTAGATTTTTAACTAAAAGATGCAAAAAAAAAGATTAATTTTCTAGCCATAAAAACAAATCTTTAACTAAATTACAGAATACTAAACCAAAAAGATGATTTTTTCAACAAAAAGGTTGATTTACTACAAAGAAAAAAATTTCAACAAAATTTGTCAATTCTGAAACAAAAAGTTAAATTTTAAATTAAAAAAGATTAGGTTTCAAACAACAAGAATAATTTACTACTAAAGAGACGAATTATCATAAAAATTTATGAATTCTCAACCAAAAAGTTAAATTTTTATCAAGAAAATGTTATCATTTTGTTTTTAAGAAAGTAATACAACATTAAAACGTTGTTGTTAAATTTTTAACCAAAACGATTAATTTTCTACCGACAAACACGAATTTTTAACGAAATTCAAGAATTCGCAAACAGAAAGTTTAAGTTTCAACTAAAATAGATTACTTTTTAAACAATAAGATTGATTTACCACGAAAAAGACAGATTTTCAACAGAAAGTTGAATTTTTAAGAAGTAAAGAAGTTTTTTCTTAATTTCATAGAAAGTAGAACAAAAAATTTTTTAACAAAATTCAAAAGATTTCTACCAAAAAGTTTAATTTGCTAATAAAATGATAAATTTTGAAACGGGAAGATTAATTTACTACCAAAAAGACGAATTTTAACAAAATTCAAGAAGATTCTTCTGGATCAAAAAGTTGAATAGTTTCAACTATACAAGATTAATTTTTAAACAAAAATTTTAATTTTCAACCGTAAAAGACGAATTTTCAATAAAATTCAAGAATTCTCGACAAAAAGTTAAATTTGTAAGAAGAAACGACGTTTTTTTTAATTTTAAAGAAAGTAGTTTAATTTTGAAAAGTAGTTGTTTTTATTTTTTTCAAAAGATGTATTTTAAAACAAAAAGATTTATTTTATACAGAAAAAAAAGATTTTTTAACAAAATCCAATAATTTTCAACCAAAGAGTTGAACTTTTTACTAAAAAATATGCATTTTTAAACAAAAAAGTTGATTTACTACAAAGAAGAAAATGTCAACAAAATTTAAGAATTTTCAACCAAAAAGTTGAATTTTCAACTAAAAAGATGAAGTTTAAAAAAAAAAGATTAATTTATTACCAAAAAGACGAATTTCTAATAACATTCAAGAATTCTTTACCAGAAATTTAAAGTTTCAACTAAAAAAGATGAATTTCTAAACAAGAATATTAATATTAAAGCATTTCTTTAAAAAAGTCATAAGATTAATCAACAAATTATGAATTGTGCTAAAATTATCATAAAGTTCCTAATTTAACCAAATGTCATCGAAAAATACGAATTTTTCTGGCGAAAAATGCCTGATTACAACATTTGTTCATTAAATTTGTTAATAATATAAACAATTATAAGCTTTAGAAAAATTTTTTGAGAAAAAATAATTTGTTTATAATTTTTTAAATTGTCTAATAGTGGAACATCCTTAACTAATGTTACTTTCTGCAACTTTGGCGGTTTTAACAATTTTACTGTCATTTTTTTCGTTATATTTGTTTATTTATAAAAAAATTGAAAACCTAATTCAAAAATCAGGCTCGATAACACTCTTTTAGAAATCATATCAGAATTGTTTTCAAATTTTTTGTTTCAAATCGGTTAATATTTGTGGGCTGTACGCAATTTTGACTTAACATTTAACTGACACTTTTAATTTTGACTTAATGGAAATTTGTTATTTAACAACAAACGTACAAGTTTTTGTTGCTAAACTTTTCCATGGTATCATTTCTTCCAAGAATTTGAAATTCATTAAAAAAAAGTCATAAATCAATGTAAAAACTAATAAAAAATAATTTATAATTGGGTTGGAGTAACAACAAATTTATTAATAATGTTAAAAACAAATTGATTAACAAAAATAATTTTTTCGGGATTTGCAATGATTAGCTAATTTTGACCGATAGCTTTTGTATAAAGTATCTCAGATAATGATGTGCGCTTACAATAAGTTAAAATAGCTAATGATTGCCAATTATTTCAACAATTTTAGTAAACAAATGCACATTTTGACAATTTTTTTATGAAAAGGCTTCATTTTTTTGCGAAATCAACTTAAAATGTTTTGTCGAAGACTCTTTGTTATCATTTTTTTCATAGTGACCCAAAAATGTTAATTATTCCAACAATTTTTATAAACAAATGCACATTTTGACTATTTTATGATGAAAAGGCTCGATTTTTTTGCGAAATCAACTTTAAGTGTTTTGTCTAAGACTCCATGCTATCATATTTTTCATAGTGACCAAAAAATGTTAATTATTTAAACGATTATTATAAAAAATGCACATTTTCACTATTTTTTGTATTAATAGGCTTGATTTTTTTTCAGAATTAATTTGAAATATCTTGCAAAAGAATTTAGGCTGTAGATATTTCGCATTGATTCCGAAAAAAATTATGCCCGTTTATAAAAAAATAGTCAGAATGTGTATTTGTTTATGAAAATCGTTTAAATAATTATCATTTTCTGCCACCATTAATAATATGATAGCATAGATTCTTTTGCAAGATGTTAAAAAAATCAAGCCTATCAATGAAAAAAATGGTCAAAATGCGCATTTGTTTATAGAAATTGTTTAAATAAATAACATTTTTTGGTCACTATGAAATATATGATAGCAAACGATATTAGGAAAATATATTAGGCAAAACATTTTAAGTTGATTCCGCAAAAAAATCAAACTTTGTCATTAAAAAATGGTGAAAATGCGCATTTGTTTATAAAAATTGTTAAAATAATTGGCAATCATTAGCTATTCTCAACTTATTGTAAGTGCACATCAATATCTAAGATACTTTATACAAAAGCTATGGATCAAAGTAAGCTAATCATTGCAAATCACGAAAAAATGACTTTTGTTATTTAATTTGTTTATAACATCATTACAATACTTTTGTAACTCGAACCCATCAACAAATTTTTTAGAGTTAGTTTCTACATTGATTTATGACCTTTTTTAATAAATTTCCAAGTCTTGGAAAAAATGGTATCATGGAAAAGTTTCGCAACAAAAAGTTGTAAGTTTGTTGTTAAATAACAAATTTGCATTAAATTAAAATGAAAACTGCAAAGTTAAATGTTATACCTGGAAGCCTTACGGTCAAGTCTAAAAAAGGAAAAGCAAAATCCGTTCAGAATTGTACTGTCAGTCGATTTTTGTGAAAAATATGTGCTTTTTCTTCCACTGTGCGCTGGTCTAATCGCATTTCGCAGAATTAGAGAGCCGAGCTGCGTTCTCAGCTAACTTCACAGGAGCTCTCGTGCGCTCCCTGGACATTTATAATTATAAAGTGAAAAATTATAATTTATCTTCTTCTTATAAAGTACCTTATTAAAAAATGTTTATGCTTGATTCAGGCGAGAATGCTAATTTATTTACATCTATACTGTATAACATGTATCGTTCACCGGAGGGTTTTTGTTTCGACATTACTTGTAAAGACGAACCTTTAATTGATGACCCTGACAGTCCAGATTTCAATATAGATAAAAGAGTAAGTTAAACACTTTCAAAATTAAATTTTTAAAATTTTAATATGTTTTTATTAAAAATTTAAATTAAGTTTTGGAGCAAATTTTCAAATTTTTAGATCTTATAGGTACAAAAATTCTTATTCATAACCAATCAATACTTTTAATGGGAGGAAATAATACAGTTTGTGATTAATTTAGGTGGAAGAATTTCTGGGTTTCGTTAACAGTCAAGCAAGATCCTACAGGACAAATAATGTTATACTTACTATGGGAACAGACTTTACATATCAAGTGGCAAATTCGTGGTATACTAATTTGGACAAACTTATCAGGTACGAAAAATAATTTGTTAGCAAATAAACGCAAATTAGAAATTTCAATATTTAGATACTTCACGGTCTATTAAAAAAAATACACTGGGAATCCCAATTAAGTCCAGTTTCTAGCGTGCTCTTAAATGGCCTTGACTTAAAGCGAACGCAACTTTCGCTCGCTCAGAACGTAAACAGAAAACCCCCTTCTCGACCTCGCGGGCTCTGAAACCGCTCCAGCAACAATTCTCGGAACGACTTAAATGGGAAGGACTTAAATGGGATTCCCAGTATTCTAAAAAACTGCATTTTAAGGAAAAATATTTTTTCTCAGCTCTAGCTCTTACATATTTTTGCATTCAAATTGATTTGCAACCTGAGGATACTAGTAAAGTAAATGCTTTCTTCAAATGATTTCTTCTGTATCAAATTATTTTCTTAAACTTAACAACATCCAGAAAATTTGCACAACTTAAAATGAGCTTTTTTATAAATAAATAAAGTTAGAAATTGGAGAATTCTTATCATTTTTCAGAAGTGCATATTATTTCTTAAAATTCATTTTAGGCTTTGTGATGATAATTTAAATTAGGAAAACAAAAAATATTATTCTTTTTTTTGCAGAATATTTTTCATTTTGTTGGTATATATCAAGACAGTTTACTAGGCTGAAAAATTTAAAAAAAAATAAAATTTTCCACCCTGGAAAGTTCTCTAGGGAATTTTATTTTTCTAGATTTCAATGTCTTTATTAAAAGATTGTTTAAACGTTACATTTAGATTTTATATAAATAATTTATGTTCACAAATAGGAATGAAATGGAGAATAATTTATTCTTCGAAAAAGAATAGAAATTTTATATTTGTTAAGTTTAATTAAGTTTTCTTTTTTGGGAATTTTTCAGTGTCGGGAATTTTATTTTTGTGAATTTTTATTCGCCCCGCAATAGCTATACATATGAGATTGCAAAGAAATGCTCTTTTAAAAATGGTATACATTTTTTTTATTTATTTATAGCAGCAAGCAAATTATTTGCCAAGAAAAAATAAATATTTAGTCTAAAAATGCACTTTTCAAATTTATCTGCATTTATCTTTGAATAATGCACTTTTCGCTATCTTTGTAAATTTGTCTTTTCAATAACATAAAGAGAATTGTTTTTAAATATCGCTTTGTATCTTCCTTTAGAATTTGTTTCTCTTTAACGTTAAAAAAAGATTTGCAAAACGGTCAATTGTTGCAGGCTGGACACTTTGTTTAAATTCGTATTTTTGAAAAATATCTTAAATTTTAAAAAAATATTAAATTTGGAAAGACTCAATAGTTTGATTCTATGTACATCAATGTTATAACATTTTTCATTAAGATAATAATGTATTTATCTTCTATTTAGATATATTAATTTCCATAAAGGAACCAAATATAATGCAATTTATTCAACTCCGTCTTGCTACTTAAAAGCTGTAAATGAAGAAAAAATATCATGGCCGTCGAAAAGTGATGATTTCTTTCCTTATGCCTCTGATAGCCATTCATATTGGACTGGTTACTATACTTCTCGACCAACAATAAAATATTTTGAAAGAATGGGCAACAACTTTTTACAAGTAAGAGAATTTATTTCTAAACTCGAATCTGGATTTAGTGATTCTGGATTTCAAATTTCCGAGAATTGGCGCTATGTCGCTGGGGGATGTGGGGCGTTCAGTCAGGCGTAACATAACCGAGAGAGAAACAGGAAAGAGCCAAAGCAGGAGAAAATTCACATATTTTGTGGGAATTTGTCTCTTTTAGTTGTAAATTTAATTTAATTTTGTGCCTGCATTAATTTTATTATAAAGAATTTATTCCCCTATTCTCGTGAAAAATTTCCTGATTTCCTCTGTTTTAGAGCATTTTGGCCTGTGAAGAGTAGCGTGGTAAAAAAAACGATTTTCGAGATTAAAAAAATCCGTTTTTTTTTGTTGTCAAAATTCGAATATTAACTTTAAAATCCCACTTAATTAACATGGGGAAATCCTTTTCACGTATTATTGTTACATTTTAGCAATTTCCGTCGTCTTTTTCAAACAAATAATTACTAATAAAGAACTGAAATATTTACCATGACTTTGCAAATAATTGCCAATTGTTTAAATAAGTCATTTTGATACAATTTTTTAAAATTTTCAATAAATTTTCATTTGTTTAAACATTCTTTGTTTTCTCAAGCAGTTTTTTCGATAACTAAAAAATAAAATAAAATAGAACACATACAATTATGTTTCTGATTATATAGTTTATAGAAATAATAAATTTAACAGTTTTTAATTGTATAAACAAATTTAATTTGTTGAAATAATTACTTTTTCAAGAATACTTTAAAAATCGTAATCGATTGTATGTGTTCTACTTCATTCCATTTTTTTATTTACTGAAAAATAACTGCTTGAGCAAATAAAAATTCATTAAACAAATAAAAATTTGTTAAACATCAGAAGAAAAGTATCAAAATTATGTAATTATTCAACAAAAAGTAGCATAGGATATCAATTTGAAAAAAGTTGACATCTCTGGCTCAATTTTCAGAAATTTAAAAAATAAACAATAATTAATTGCTTAAGCAATTACATAATGTTTTAGAAAAAATAACTACATCAAACAATGACAAAATATTACATTTCAATCATAAAATAGGATTATTTTTTACATTTTTGGGGTTATAAATAATTGTTATAGTAATTTACATTGGTTTAAACAATACGAAATTGGTTAAAAAGTCGTGATAAATAGTAAAATTGTCCATTAGTAATTATTTGTAGAAAAAAGACGACAAAAATTTTTAAGAAGTAATAATAATAAATAAAAATGCAGTTTTTTAAATTTTTGGGTCATATTTGGGGCGTTGCGAGGGGAGGGGACGAGGACAAAAACAAAAGTTATTAGTATGTTTATATTTTGTAGATATTCCTCCTTAATTCTTAAAAAATTTGGCAAGTTTCCATGAAACCCTGGAACATGAGTACAATTTTTCGAACATTCAAAATTTCCCTATGTTAATTAATTAGGATTTTTAAATTGCCTGCTATTCGAATTATGAAAAAAAATAATTACGGATTTTCTTTCTCCGGAAATGGAAACTTGGGGGGGGGGGGGTGCCTTACTCTCTAGAGTGACAAAAAAATTTCAATGCATTTTTGAACCACCCTAGTAAAGACTGTTATCGTTAAAGTTTGAACAATTGTGTTTTTTGTTGTTTCTTTCTGTCAGAGGGCTCACAAGGCCCGAGATAATTTAATTTACAGAAAAAATTACGAATTTTTATTTAAAACCTTATTTTAGGTAGTAAAACAGCTTTCCGTTCTAAGTAATGAGCCAAATAATGCGAAATTGGACAAATTCCGTGAAGCCATGGGCATTTTACAACATCACGATGCTATCACAGGAACAGAACAAGAACACGTTGCACACGATTATGCTCGAATCTTATCCAAAAGTATAACAGATGCAGAGGAAATAAGTTCCTATGCCTTGAGGTTTAATTTTATTTTTATTGATTTATAATTTTCTAGTTTTATTTATTTTATTTTTATTTATCACTCAAGAATGTTTACTATCTCAAGATAAAAAATGAGCATTAAGTTGGTCCAAATATTTTTTTTCTCCGAATTTGTATGGGGACACCCCAGAAATTTGTTTGATTCCACACAAAAATAAATGCATTTTTTGGGTTTGGAAAAAAATGATATTTAGAGTTGCTGCAAGCTTCATGAAGTTTAACACGTATTTCCCATAAGAAAAAAAGACGTTTCTGTCAATCTCATTCAGAATCCTCAATATTATTTTAATCAAGTTGAAACTTAACATTTCTCTTCACAATTAGCCATAAAATTCAAATAAAGGATTACATTTCAAATATCAACACCATAAGTCTATTTTATAGGGTCCCAAAAAAACCCCATAAGTAAAAAAATATGTTTTGCGAGTTTTTGGCACTAATTATGACTGCTTTTGCGGGTTTTTTTACGTACAAATTGTTTCTGGCACAAAAAAGACCATTTCATACTGATAATTAGGTGTTCACATAAATTGATTAAACAATTTATTATTGTTTTTAGCCTGTTTTTCATAGAATGGAGTTTGAAAGATGCAGTTTTTTCGAAAATGTTGCATTTTTTGTCCAATTTTCAGCTGGAGGTAAGTTATAGTTTGCCAATGTTAACAAGAGTGATTGTTTAAACATTTTATTATTATAGTTAATAATATTTTCTTAGAAAAATGCTGCAAGATTGCAGTTAGAAAATTAATTTTTAGTCTAATTTTCAATTAGGATAAGTTATTGAATTCATTGGAGTGAAGAAAATTAATTATTTGAACAAATTATTATTATTGTTAATAATATTATATTTGAATAATGCTAGAAAGATGCGGTTCTTTCTGAAATTTCTGACTTTTTGTCAAATTTTCAATTAAAGTGAGGTAATAATTAATTAAAGTTAACAAAAATAATTCTTTAAATCATTTTTTATCATTGTTAATAATATTCTCTTTGCTTAATTGGTAGAATGTTGTGATTTTTTCTGAAATTTTCAACTGTTTGTTCACTCTTCATTAGGAGTGTCCTTATAGTTAATTAAATTCAGCAAAAATAATTGTTTAAACCAATTATTATTGTTTATGACTATCTTCATATACATAAATACCTGACAGTTGTGGTTTTTCGGCAATTTTTACCTTTGCGTCCTTTTTCACTTAGTGAGGTAATACTTAATGAAAGTTGACAAAAAGTTGTTTAAACAATTTGTTATTGTTTTTAAATTTTTTTTCTTAGATCACTGCTGGAAATTGGCAGTTTTTTCTAAAATATTTAAGCTTGCATCGCCTTTTTATTTATGAAGAAATAATAAGTCAAACACAACAAAAATTAATTTTAAAATTGTATTGCTGTTTTAAGTTAATTATTTTCGCTCTTTTCCACAAAAAAGAAAGAGATTTAAAAAAATTTATTTGCTATAATGTTCATTTATAAATTTTAATAACTAAGCTGGCGAAGCAAAGTTAAAGATTTTATTTAAAAAACACAACTTACTAGCACTCATCTAAGAAAAAATAGTTATAAGCAATATTAAATTGTTTAAACAACTTTTTAAAAAACTTTTATTAGTTTTTATGTCACTAAGAGAAAAAGGACATAAAATAAAAATGGCCTATACGAATATAATTAACAATAATAATCAATTGTTTAAACAATCACTCTTGTTAAAATTGATGCACTATCACTTCCCTCTAATAGAAAATTGGACAACAAGTGGAAATTTTTTGAAAAAACCTCGTCCTAACTCCATTCCATGAGAAAACTGCTACAAACAATAATAAATTGTTTAAACAATTTATGTAAATATCTAATTATCAGCATGAAATTCCAACGCATTTTTGGACCAACCTAGAGTACATTTTCAAAAATAAAAGAATAAAAAAAATATTTGAGGGTGAATTTGCTTATTTAACAATATTAAATTAGAGTTTTGTTTTTGCGTTCTCATCTAATATCTTATTGAAATATTCTCTACAAATCACTTTAGCAATTTCTTATTAAACAAATTTGATTCAAGGGAAATATTGTTTATAAAAATAACAATTGCAGAATTTTAACCGGAACTATTTTTTCCAAATTTCACCTTCAGCTCTCTTCCATGATAAATTAAAATAAGCAATAGGAATATTTGCTTCGATTTTATCAATAATTTTAAATAATGTCTATTTTCGAGCATGAAATAAATCTTGAGCACCCTTGTTGGAATTTTATTTTTGATTGAAAAATGAGTGTTGAAAAAATTAAAGGAGCGGATGAGAGCCACTGTGAAGTTCACTGCCGTAGGTAGCTCGGCTCTCACATGCGAAGAACTGGCGCCTGCTAGAGAGGTGGTCGTGGCGCCAACGTGCGTGCCTGATGTGCGTGCGCACGCTTTTCGCCGGCCTAACAGGGGTTCTCCGCATGTGAGAGCCGAGCTGCCTACGTCAGCTGAGTTCACAATAGGCAACTTAACTTTATTCATTTCTAATTATTTTTAGGAAAATGTTACTAAATGGCAAAATGTTTGCAAAAACAGAGTATCCGGAATTCTTTTCATGTCCACTATTAAATATTAGTTCATGTGAGTACACAGAAAATAGCAAAAATTTTGTTGTGACTGTTTACAACCCAACAAGTCAGCCACTGAGTAGTTATGTTCGACTTCCTGTCAACGGGACATCATATAGAGTAAAAAATCACAAAGGTAAAATTTTGTAATATCTTATATCATTATTATTTACTGGATCATTCGATTTCTTATTTCCTAGCATTAAAAATTCAAAAATTTAAAAATGCGTCACTTTAAAATTTTTGAATATTAAGAGTTTAAAAGAAGTTACAAACAAAAATATAAAATTATACATTTCGGATTGTAAACGTCTAAAATAAAAAATTAAAAAATGTATTGAACCATATTGAATTAAAAATTTTCTAAATCGAAAACTTGCAGATCAGGTTAAATTGTTAAAATGTTAAACAAATTAAAATCATAAACTAGAAAAATTTTGAAATGAAAATTTAAAAATTAAACAATGTTTTAAAAAAGAAGTTAAAATTTTATTATTTATAATTTTTAATTAACTTGAACTGCACTATTTCTAAATAAATGCATTCAATATTGAATTATAAATTTAAACTTTTTAATTTACATCAACTTTAATTTAAAAAGATTAAGAAGAAGAAAAAATTGAACGTTTCAAATTCAAAGCTTCTGAAATTCTAAAATTCTAAAATTTTAAATTGTAATTATACAAAAATAATGTGACAACAAAATTAATTAGATTAATTTTTCTAAGATCTTAAATATGAATTATTCTAAAAAGATGTTCGAAATTAAACAAATCATTTAATAAATCAGAATGAAGTTTATATAAGTCATTTCTATTTTAATACATTATGATTTTAAAAAACAACATTTTTAACTTTTTTATTTTAAATATTTAAATTTTTTAACATCTTCAGCTAAGAAATGGACAGTTTTAAGCTATTAAATTAAAATTAAAAACTAATGCTTTCAAATCGACAGGATTAATTTTTCTAATATTTTTTATACTCCTAATATTTAAAAATCAATGTAATACTGGATTTTGAAATTTTTTATCTTTATATTATTAGTATTTTCTAAGCTTTCAGAACAATGAAAAAAAACTTTCTAAGTTCCTAGGAAAAATTAAAAGGATTTTTTATTTCGAAAAATTTATTTTAAGAGATTATTTAAGAAGACTTCAAAATATTCAAAAATGTTTCAGAATTTGTCAAAGAAAAATCTGAAAGATGTTAAGGCAATTTTGTCGATTTGTAGAATTTAAAAAAAAATCAGGATATATTTGAAGAATCTTTAAAGATTATAAATTTTTAAAGACCTGACAAGATTGAAAAAAATAATTTTCTTAATATTCAAGTCAAAATTTTAAATGATTTTTTATTTAGAAAAATGAACAGAAGAGAAAAATAAAGAAGGTTTTTAAACATATTAAACGCTTTCGTAAAATTTCGAAAAAGATTGTAGAAGATTTAAAAGTAAAATGTTTTAATTTGGCAAGGTAAAAAACGAAACAAAAGAAAACGAGTTAATTCAAGAAATATTTCGTAAAATTGAAGAAATTCAAAAAGAATTCTAAACTGCAAAAGAGTTTTAATAATGTAGATTTTTAAAGATCTCAAAAATAAACTTCAAAAGCTTTAAAAGCATTTCGAAAGGTTTCAAGAGAATAAACAATTATTCTCAAAGTCTCTGGGAAAATCAAGAAGATTATAAGGCAATTTTTCGGATTTTCAAGGATTTTTCAAAATTTCAAGAAAAATTTAAGTCAGTTAAAATAAAAAACATCTGAAGGAATTTAAGATGTTTTCAATAGATTAGAAATATTCGAAAACTTGGAAGCAATTTTTTTAAAATCCCTTAAGATCACCTGACGAGTGGACTACGTGACGAGATTTCTACCTTACCGACACTTTTTTATTTCCTAACTTATTTTCCCTTAATGCTCCATATTAAGTTGAAAATTTAGTACAATAAATAAAAAGCACTAAGAAAGATGGGTTTAGTCCTAACTTTGATTATTATAAAAAAAGCAAAGAAAAAATTATTTACGAAAAAAATACTTTTTTTATCATTATCAAAATTTAGGACCAGACTCGAATTTCTGAGTGCTTTTTATTTAGTATTCCAAATTTTCAACTCGATGTGGAACTTCGTGTGAAAATAAGTTAGGAAATAAAAAAGGTTCGATAAGGTAGGAATCTGATCACGTGATCCACACGTCACATGGCCTTAAATATCTTTTTGATTATTTTTTGATACATTTGAAATATCCTACAATCTTTTTCTAATTTTCCTAAGAATCGTTTGAAAATTACATTTATATAAATTTAAAAACAAACGGATTATACTTATTTTCTTCTTCTTAATACGCAGAATTTAATGTCAACTCAAATTAAAAATGTAAGAAATTTAAATGACATTAAAATAAAATTAAAAATTCTATTTAACGTTCAATAATCAAGTTAATGTGCAGGATTTCTGAAAATACGATCAAAAGTCTAAGGACCAAATTTGGACATTCACCATAAAAAGTTTATTTTGCAATTTGAAAAAAGATGCAAATTTTTACAAAAAAGAAAAGAAAAATGGTTCTTTTTTTGGACAAAAATAAAAAGGAGGAAATAAAAATGAGAAGGCAACCAACCAAATTCCCGTACTTTTCTTTTGATTTATTTCGTCTTTTTCATATGAATTATGAGCGAAGCACAATAAATAAAAATTTATAAAAAATAATCGCCAACGTTTCAGCACTTATAAAGCACCCTTATGAAGCCATAAAAAAATAAATAAATAAAAAATCGTTCGGGTAGGAGCAGCAACGAAACCACGATGCTTTCTCTCTGACACCCAAGAGCATCGTGGTATCGTTGCTGTCTTTACAAATTTTTTTTTATCGTTATTTGATGATAATGGAAATAAAAAAGATGAAAGAAATAAAAGGAGGAAGGGGATTTGTTTGGTTGTCTTACCATTTTTATTTTTGACCAAAAAAAGGAAATTCTATTTTTTTATAAATTTTTTTTTCTCAAATTGCAATAGGAACATTTTATTGTGGTGGTTGTACAAATTTGATTGCTGAATTCTTGGTCTTATTTGTGAGGATTTCTGTACATTAACTTAAATGTAAGTGTTCAAAAACTTTTAATAAATAAATAATTATTTGAAATTTGTATATTATATTATTATTAGTATATAATATTATTGCGACTAAAACAATATTGACAAGGCATTTAGTGTTACATTAAAATATTGTTTTATTTGCTTCTGGATCAAATTGGTCCATTTTCAAGTTAGATTGTGTCCGTCCGTCCATCCGCTAATTCGTCTCAATTTTTTCCAAAAAGGGAAATTGAGGGGAAATGTAAAAAATAAGAAGTGAAGAAGTACCCAGCGGGCATAAAATTTGGCGACGTCTTTACGACATCGTTACGAAATCTTTGTGACATCTTTACGATATCCTATGTTCATGTCGTTTCGCTGTCTTTACGATGTAGTAAACCCAGTGGGCACGAAATTTGGCGACGTCATTACGACATCGTTGCGACAAATTTACGACAACTTTACGACATCCTATGTTCATGTCGTTTCAGTGTCTTTGCGATATCGTAAAGACATCGTCAGACCATACGACTTATTTACGATATCGTAAAGACACCTTAACGACATGGACATAGGATGTCGTAAAGTTGTCGTAATGATGTTGGAAAGACGTCGCTAAACTTGGTGGCCACTAGGAAGACATCCACAGATCATGCGACTTATTTACGATATCGTAAATACACCTTAACGACATGGACATAGGATGTCGTGAAGTTGTCGTAACTATGTCGTAACGATGTCGTAAAGACCTCGCCAAACTTCATGCCCACTGGGTAGGGAAATTTATAAGAAATAAGGGACCGGGAAGTAGGGCAAATGAGGGGAAATGAGAGAGGTGAAGAAATGTGATTGGAAGAATTGATTGAAAATGAAAAGGGGAGGGGGTAGAATTAAGGAAGGGGAAGTAGTCGGTCTGCGGGGAAATGATGGTGAGGGGAGTATGGGAATCGGTAGAAAAGGAGGGGATTGTAAGTAGGGTGGTAAGGGGTAATGTGGAGAGGGGAAGTAGTTGAAGGGAGGGCAACGGGAGAAAACTAGGGGAATTTAATCACAATGTAGCACAATAAAAAAATAAATTTTTTTCAGGAAGCGAAATCGTAACACAAGTAGTACCAATTTCGAAACCAATTAAAAAAATCCCTGGTCGAAAAACCTCTGCTTCATATGAACTTATATTTTTGGCAAGTAGAATACTTCCTTTAGGTTATTCATCATTTTATGTCAGCCAACATTCTCGGGAAAGTCGAGTTGAATCGAACGCGTTAGAAGGAAATAAAAGTACTGGCGGGTCAAATAAGGTAAATAAGAACGACATTGATTTATTACTTTTTTGCATTTATTATTATTTATTATCCAGTTATAAATAGTGACTGAATTTATATTTTTCTATGAGGAGTTTTTCATAATTCTTGTGTTTCCCCCCTTTTTTTGAAAACTTCCCCTTTTTTCGCTTTTTCTTTAAATGCGAACTAAATTAATAAGAAATTAAACTTTGTTAAAAATTATTATTTTTTAAAATGCAAATTCACATCTTTGGCTGAAAAGGTAATTATTTTGTCAAGAATTCGTTTCATTTTTAGTTAATTTTGTTTTACTGAGAATTCAGCTTCTTTATTTTAATTAAAAAATTTCCTTTTGTAAAATTGTCTCTTTGGTTAAAAATGTATCTTTTTTATTCCAAAGTTAAAATATCCATGAAAATTCAACTGCTTGGTTAAAAATATAGCATCTTTATTGCAAATTTAATTTTCTGGTTAAAATTTGTTTCAATTTTTATTTAAAAATAATGTTTTCTAACTGAGAACTTATCTAATCTATTTTTGTTTGAAAAATTATATTTTTATTTGAGAAATCAACTGGTTGGTTGAAAATTGATATTTTCAAGTAGAAAATTCTAATAATTATGGAAATTCAATTACTTGGTCAAAAATTTTATCTTTTAGTTGCAAATTTAATTATTTTGTTGAAATTTCGATTCATTTTTAATTAAGAATTAATTTTTTCTACCGAGAATTCAGCTGCTGTATTTTTTATTTTAAATCTACCTTTTTAGTTAAAACTTAAACTATTCAGTTAAAAAAATGTATTGTTAATTTAGCAATTCTTTTGAAAATTTTATTTTTTTTTTGTAGTTAAACATTTTTTTTCAGTTGAGAATTTACGTAATCTATTTTTTATTGAAGATTTATCTTTTTAGTTAGAAATCGAAAATATTTTGTTAAACACTTACCTTTTTGCTTGCAAATTTAATTTTTCCGTTTAAAACTTGTTGTGCTCTTAGTTAATTTTTTTTCACTGCGAATTTAGCTACTTTATTTTTGAATGAAATTTACCTGTTTAGTTGAAAATTAAACTGTTCTTTCTACAATTTATTTTTTTTAGTAAAAAATTCAAATATTTCTGGAAATCTAATTACTTCGATAAAAGCTTATCTTTTGGATTTACAAATGTAATTATTTCGTTAAAAATTCGTTCAATTTTTAATTAGGAGATAATTTTTAAACTGAGAATTTAGCCACTTTATTTTTTATTTTAAATTGATCTTTTTAGTTAAAAATCAAACTATTTCGTCGAAAATGTATATTTTTTAATTTGAAAATTAAGATCTTCATGATAATTAAACTATTAAGTTAAAAAAGTATCTACTTTGTTAAACATGTCTTTTTTTTCTTGTAAATTTCATTTTTCTGTTAAGAATTCGTTTCATTTTTAGTTAACTTTTTTTTGTTCACTGAGAATTTAGCTTCTTTATTTTGAAAATAAATTTATCTTTTTAGTTAAGAATTAACCTATTCGTTTAAAAAATTCTTTTTTTTTAGTTAAAAATTCAAATATTAATGGAAATTCAATTACTTGGTTAGAAAAATATATTTTTTTAGTTGTGACCTTCAAAATTTCTTCCTCTTTTTTAGTTAATAATTAATTTGTTCTTAACTCTTAAGTTAGCTAATCCACTTTTGATTAAAAATTAACTACTTTGTTAAGAAATTATTTTCTTTGAATGGAAATTTACATCCTTGGTTGAAATGAAACTATTAAATTGGAAATTCCATTCATTTTTATTAACATTGATTTATTTTGTTGAAAATTGTTCTTTTTTTGTTATTTTAGAACTGTTTTTCAAGTAAAAATTTAACTATTTCAATTGTGGTTTGAAAATTGATGCTTCTAATTGAAAATTTGTCATTTTTTAGAAAAATTCATCTACCTTTATACTATTTTTTATTTAAAATGTATCTTTTTTATGTAAAAAATTTTTTCGTTGAATATTTATCTTTTTTAGTTGAAAATTCATTTATTTGGTGGAAAATTTATATTTCATAGTTGAAAATTGAACTATGTATGAAATTTGAATTACTTGCTTAAAAATTTGTTTTCTTGGTTGCAAATTTAACTATTTTGATGAAGGTTCCCTTTTTTTGTTTGTTTTAGTATTGATAGTTAAAAAGTTGATCTAGTTTATAGAAAATTCATTTTTTTCCGGTAAAGAATTAACTTTTGATCTAAAAATGTATTCCAATCTTGGTTTGAAAATTGATATTTTCACTTGAAAATTTGTTTTTGTTTTCTAGTTTAAAACTCATATATTTTGTTGAGGAATCATATTTTTTTCACACAAAATTAATATTCTGGGTTGAAAAGTTATCCTTTTTTTTTGTTAAAAATGTAACTATTTGGTTAAAAATTAATCCGCTTTGGTCGAGGTTTCTACTATTGATTGAAAATTCGTCTTTTATACGTTAAAAATTAAATATAAATAAATCAATACAAATTAATAAGTTAGTCTTCTTTCTTAAAATTTAATCTTTATTGACAAATTAATTATTTAACTGAAAATTGATCTAATCCATTTTTTATCGAAAACTCATCCTTTTTGGGTGAGCATGCAACTGTTTGATTGAAAAGTAATCTTTTTTAAAGATTTTACTCTTTTGTTAAACATTTATCTTCATTAATTTAATTCAACTGGTCGAAAATTTGTTTTATTTCGTTGATAATCAATTTTTAAAGTTTAAAATTTCATCGTTGATTGAAAAACTTATATTTTCAGGTTTAAAATGCATCATTTTGACTATAAAATAATTCTTTCTTGTCAAAAATGCATCTGTTTGGTTGAGAATTCAATTCCACTAAACTCTCGGTTTCAGTCCAGTGTCGGGGGTTGCCTGCGAAAAGCCTTGGCTAAAAATCGGGGGGGGGGGGGGGGGGGGGGGGGGGGGTTAACGTAAAAAGTCAGGGTCCTTTTAACTATTTTCAATTGGAATGTATAATATTGCGCAATATGCTCGACTGAGCACTCGCGCACTGCGGGCCTATCGAAGCGAAGGTTGTAAACGTCTTCTTATTTTTAGGCATTTAGTATCAGTGTTGACACAAGTGGAAAAGTTATTATCGAATCTAAAATTAAGAGAGGAGTTCAATTAACACAATCATTCCATTACTATGAGGGAACTCAAGGTAATAACCGGGGAGTTAAGAATCGTGCTTCTGGTGCCTATATCTTTAGGCCGAATCAAACTACTGGACTTCGCGATTTTCACTTTAAAGGACATTTCCAACTACACAGAGGTTCGTGTCCCATTTTTATATTTTATTACATTCTCTTTTTTTCTGCAGATCAGGGCCTAAAATTTCTTTAATTTTGGCACACAAACTTTTTGTATGTGGACCCTCCCACTTACAAAAAGAAGTAACAAAAAAAAAAAAATAATAATAATGTGGACATTAAATTGAATTCAAGTTGAAAAATTTTACATTTCTTACATTTCTGAAGAAAATAAAAAATTGTCAACAATATAGATGGATTTTTAACCAAATACTCCCAACCAATAATAGTTTCTACCAATAATTGAATTTTAACCCAAGTAATTTAATTTTCATTTTTTTTTAAATTCTGTATCTCATTATTAAATTTTCATACGAAAGAAGAATTTCCAGAAAAATAGTTGATTTAAAAAAAAAAGTCGAATTTTTAATTAAAATTATGAATTTATAATAGAAATTGTACATCTTGCACAAAAAAATGAATTTTTAACAAATTAGATCAACTTGCAACCTATTTGTTGAATTTTCACCAATTTTTTCTCAAAAATTTTAATTTTCAACAACAATTTCCAACAGTCATGATACAAAAAATGGTAAAAAACGAGTTGAAATTTTAGTCAAAAAGATGAATTTTATACATATAAAAAAGACTGGTAAATTTTCAACTCAAGAATATGAATTTTCAACAGAAAAACATCATTTTCAACCAAACAGTTTAATTTTCATCAAAATAATTTAATTTTTAAACAAATAGTTAAATTTTGTACTTAATTATTGAAATTTCATGCAAAAGGCGAATTTCCTACAAAACACTTAAATTATTAATTAAAAAAGAATAATTTTCTTCCAACTGTTTACATTATTAATAAAAAAATTTAATTTAAAACAAAAAAGATGAATTTTCAAAGTAAAAAGGTAAATTTGCAACAAAATAGTTGGATTTTCAACCAACAATTTTTGAATTTAGTTTTCAACAAAAAATATAATTTTAAATCAAATAGTAGAATTTTCAACCAAAGAATCGAATTTTCAAATGAAATTATCAATCTTGGAACAAAAATAATTCATTTTCAACCAAGTAGATCAACTTTAAACCTAGTAGTTGAATTTTCAACCAAGCAAGATATTCCAACCAAGGTAGAAAAACAATTTGAAAAAAATGGTTGCCTTTTAATCCAAGAAGACAAATTTTCTTTCAAAAAAAGGACAAATTTAAATAAAAAATATTATGAATAGAAAATTTTTTAAATTTTAATGCAAAATGCAAATTTTCTACAAAACGATAATTGATTGATCAAGACTAGTTTTCTGCAAAATGTTTGCATTTTTAATAAAAAAAATTAAATTTCGACCAAAAAGATGAATTTTCTACTAAAATGACGAAATCTTAACAAAAAAATTAATTTTTAACAAGGCAGATCATCGACTTTCAAAACAGAAGTTCAATTTTAAACCAAGCCTACCATGTTTACAAAAACAAAACAAAAGCAAGAACATAATTTTCAATCAGTAGGTTAAATTTTCATCCAAAGAATTTAATTTTCCACTAAATAGTTAAATATTCTACCTAATTGTGGAATTTTCATTCAAATAGCGAATTTCCTACAAAAAAATTATTGAATTATTAATTAAAATAGAATAATTTTTTGCAAAAAGGGATGATTTTTAATAAAAAAGATTAAATTTCGACTAAAAAAGATGAATTTTCAATTAAAACAAAAAATTTTTAACTAAAATGGTAAATCCTCAACAAAAAATACAAATATTCAACAAATTAGATCAACTTTTAAACTAATAGTTTAATTTTCAATCATGCAAGATATTTCAGTCAAGTTATGAGAAAATTTTTAAAGTAAATGGTTGAATTTGTCATCTAAAAATACGAATTTTCTAAATAAGAGTAAAATTATAAATTAAAAAAAAATAATTTTTCACCATATAGTTGCATTCTCAATAAAAAATATTGAATTTTCATCAAAGAGCTGAATTTTTAAATGAAAAAGATGAAATTTTAAACAAGATATTTGAATTTTCAACCGGAAAATCAAATTTACAACTGAAATGATAAATCTTTAATCAAAAAGATTCATTTTTAACTAAGTATATAAACTTTCAACCTAGTAGTTACGTTTTTAATCAAGAACAAATTCTTAACAAAGTAGTTTAAGTTTGATGGTAAAGTGATGAATTCCAAAAGAGAAATGTCACAGTATTTAATCCAAAAAGGACTTTTAGTTTAAGTACTTGAATTCATTAAAAAATACGACTTTTCAACAAAATAGTTAAAACCTTAAGAAAATCAAATTAATTTTCAGCCAAACAGTTGAATTTCGACCAAAAAATATTAAAGTTTTACTAAAAGCGATAAATTGTTCAACCAGAATGATAAATTCTTAACAAAAGAGCTGAAATTAAAAAAAAAGGATTTGAGCTAAGAAAGAAAAAACTTAAACAACCAATTCTATAAATTCTCTAGTTGAAAAGATGAATTCTTCAAATATTGTTGAATCTTGACCAAAAACTTAATTGTCAATCAGATAATTGAACTTTATAACAAAATTGTTAAATTTTCTGCTCAAATTTTTTCAAAAGGACGAAATTTTCAACCAATAAGGATGAATTCTTAACAAACTTCTCGAAGTTTTAAGGAAAAATTACAAATTGTTGATAAAAAATTTTTAATTTTGAAATATTTGAATTCAACCAAAAAAGACGACTTCTTAACCAAATACTTGAATCCTCCTCTAAAACGCAATTAATTTCCAACCAAATACTTGAATTTTTAAAAAGATGAAGTTTCTACAAAAACAAATGGATTTTTAAGCAAAAATAATCAATTTTGAATAAAAGAGTGAAATTTTCAACTGAGAAAGAATTTTCATTCGAAAAATCAATAAGAAATCAAATTTCTGAACATTATGTCAAGAAAAAAATAGAAAGAATTCAAATCCAAAAAGACAAAATTTCAGAAAAATAATAGAATTTTCTACCAAAGAAGCTGAATACGCAACCGAAAATGTAATAGTTAATATTTAAACCAAAAAAGATTCTCATTTTAAATGGAAAATAGATTTTTATAATAAGAAGAAGACTTTTCAACAACAAATCAGTTAAATTATTTAATTAGAAAGCCGTCCGAAACATTCGTTCCATTTCGTTACTGTGAGTTAAACAAAATAATTTTGATCCAATCATCAATCTAAATTGATATATGATCTATTTCCAGTCTTCTCCCTGAAAGTTTTTTTAACCAAATTGTTGAATTTTCAAACAAAAAGATGAATTTCCGACCAAGAAATAGTGTTGAGCCAAGAGAAAGAAATAATTTTAATTAAATTGTTGAATTTTGAAACCAAAATGATGAATTTTAAACAGCAATTTAGGCTCTGCTGTAGATACTTTTTTCTAAATTACCTAAGGAATATAATTACTTTAGTTTGAAAAAATTTTTGTTTCAAAGAGATAGAATTAAATTACAGGTCCCTTGGTTGATGAGCTTCAAATGACTGTTAACGAATGGATCAGCCAGGTTGTCAGAGTTTACGCTGAGGACGAAAGAATTGAATTTAACTGGCTAGTTGGGCCCATTAATATCGAGTAAGAGTTTAATTATCAAATCTAATTTTCTTAAAGCAGGGTTTACCACAAATAGAAACTAGATGTTAAAGTTTGGTAAAGATGTCCTAAAAACATCAAAGATCCAAATTTAAATACGAGGTCAGTTCAAAAAATACGCGGACAGTTCGAATTTCACGGCTCGTGTTGGTTTCAGGAGAATCCACTTGGTGTCGCTAAGTTCGTACATATCAGCTGTATAAAACACTCTGGTGAGCGAAAATAGAGGTCTGACCATTAGGGAGCTTGCCGAAGAGTGTGGGATATCAGTTGAATTTTGTTACGAGATTTTGACCGAAAAATTGAAGATGCACCGCGTTACTGCGAAATTTGTGGCAACGCTCCAGCTCACTCAGCACTCAGAACTCGTGAGTCTTTGCTCCTTGTGACTTTTTCTTGTTCCCAATACTAAAAAAACCCCTCAAAAGAAGAAGACTTGAGACGATTTCGGAGATTAAGGCAAATGAGACGAAGGAGCTGAAAGCCATCACAAAAGAAGCGTACCAGGACGGTTTCAAAAAGCGGAAACACCGTTGGGATAAGTGTGTGCGTTGGGGAAGAGAGTATTTTCAAGGATACCCTGACGTGTAACTTCCAAATAAAGTACTTTTTTTTATGACCTCAATCCGCGTATTTTTTGAACAGACCTCGTATATAGAATTCCTGACAATAAAAACAGGGATCCAAAGGCCAAATTTGGGGAACCACCATAAAATGCTTCTATTTTAATTTGGGAAAGGATCTTCTTTTACTGAAAAAGAAAAAAACGTTTCACAAAAATGAAAAAGAGGAGAGAAAACGAGAATGCAACCAACCAAAAACCTTTGCCCTCTTTTTTATAATTTATTTAGTCTTTTTAATCATTATTATCTTATTGTTCTGCAATAAATTTTTAAGAGATATATGTATTTTTATTGACAATTTTCTAAACAAAGTTGTTAAGTTTTAAATGGAAAAATTAAATTTTCAACTAAATAGTAGAATTTTCGACCAAAAAGATTAAAACAATTTCTACCAGAATATGAATTTTCAAGCCAAAAAGACAAAATGTCAAGAAAAGTATTCAATTGTTAAATAAAAATGATTTTTCTCAATTAAAAGAAAAAAAATCTGCTCAATTGTTGAATCATCAAGCCAAAATGTCTAATTTTTCACAAAAAGGTTGACTTGTGAACTGAAAAAAAAACAAATTTTCAACAAAAAGATCATTTGTAGCAAAATAGATGGAGTATCAACCAAATATTTCAATAAACAACAAAGACCTTTTTTAGAATACTGTTAAATTTTGAACCTAGACTGCTGAATTTTTAACAATAAGATGAGACTTAACAATTAAATAACAAAATAACAAAAGATGAGACTTTTCTACGATAAAAGAAGAATTTCTAAACCAAAAATAGTAATTTTCTGTACAAAAAAAACTAATGTTTGACAAAACTGCCGAATTTTCCACCAAAAAGAATTAATCTTAAAAAAAAATAGTTGAATTTTCAGCTGAATAGTTGAATTTGCAAGCTCAGATGAATTTTTGACCAAATAAGCTGGTTTGTAAACAAAAAAATTAAATTTCCAACCCATAAAATTTTTTCGTAGAGATTTAATTTTTTATTACAAAAACTTAATTTTTAACCAAAAAAAGCTAACTTTTCGAAAATTTTTGATAAAAAAAGTAAATTTTCCATTAAATAGTGGAATTTTTTACTACAAGAAAGGCAAATTTTTCACCCGAAAATATAAATTTCAAATAAGAAAGTTAGTTAAAAAAAACAAGTAATTTGCAACCTAAAAAGATGAACTTTCAAGAAAAATGTAATAGTTATTATTTCAAACAAAAAATATTTTCATATTAAATTAAAATTAGTTTAAATTTCAACTAAACAGTTCCATTTTCAATGAAAAAATAGATTTTCTATGAAAAAAAAAAGAATTTTAAACAAATGTGAAAATAATTTCTATAAAAAGATTGACTTTAACAAAAAAGTTCATTTTCAACGAAAGAAGACTTTTCTAAAAAAAATGAATTAACAAAAATAATAATTTTGTGCACAGAAAAACTAATGTTTAACAAAAAAGTCGAATTTTCGATAAACAAAAGACGAATCTCTAACCAAAAAAGTGGATTTTTAACTAAACAATTAAATTTGAAAGCTAAAAACCAAAATTCTTATAAAAACTCGAGTTTTCAAAACCATGTTCATTTTCAACGAAGAAAAATAGATTTTTTCACTAAAAAAGCGATTTTTTAATAAAAAAATTGAATTGTGAACCAAAATAAAGCAAAAAAAAAAAAATTCTAAAATAAATTTGAATTTGAAATTAAAAAATTGAACTTTTAACCAAAACTATAATATTTTAACAACAATTTAAATTTTTAGGAAAAAATTTTATTTTAAACGAAAAACTTTATTTTTAAGAAAAAATTTAATATTCAGCCAATTAGTTCAATTTTCAACCAAATACTTCAACCATACTTTTCAGATAAAAAGACGATTTTTTAGAAGGTATCCAAATGTACGCATTTTATAACCAGAAAGACACATGTTAAAAAAATAGTTGAATTTTCAACAAAATAGTTTATTTATTTAAACAAAAAAAAACTAATTTTTTATAAGACAATTGAATTTTGAAACAAAAAATGACAACACTTTGAACGTACTATAACAGTTGCATTTTCTACCGGAAAAAATACATGTTTTTTAAAACAAACAGAATTTTGAACCGAGAAGATTGATTTTCTACCAAAAATTCCATAATCACTCTCTTTGTCCCTGCGACCTTTTTAAATCTCACAAACAACGAAATAATTTACAAATGGTTTTTTTGTGATTTAAGAATGAAAATAAAAAAGAAAAAAGAAATGATAAAAAGACAAGGAAGGGAATTCGGTAGGTTTCCTTCTCATTTTATTTCCTCTTTTTTATTTTTGTAAAATTTTTCTGTTCTTTCAAAAAATAAAAAATATGTATTTTAAATTACAATAGGAGCATTTAATGGTGGTTGTCCAAATTTGGACGTTGGATTCTTCGTTTTATTTTCAGGAATTTCATAAATTAACTTCATTATTAAACGTCCAACAGAATTTTAAATTTGATTTTAATCTCATTCAAATTTCTTAAATTTTAAAGATCCAAAGTCTCTTACGAGACATACTGATTAACCAGCATAAATTTATTCAGCAGCTTTTGTAAATTCAAATGAACAAATAAAACTTCATTTCTATGTTTATCATGAAAACACGTAAAATTGTTACAGTGACAAGATTGGGAAAGAAATAATAACCAAATACACAACACATTTGCGATCAAATGGGGAATTTTCAACAGACAGCAATGGCCGAGAAATGTTGAAACGAAAGAGAAAAGTTGTGCAATCCACATGGGATTCACAGTTCAGCGAGCCAGTTGCTGGAAATTACTATCCAGTAACGACGAAAATTTCCCTAAAAGATGAAGAAAGAAATTTGAAACTGGCTGTACTTACTGACAGGGCACAAGGAGGAAGTAGTTTGAGGGATGGTGAAATTGAACTGATGGTGAAGAACTTGTTCATAAATTATTTCTTATTACACTCGTACTTCAAATATACGAGCTTCAAAAATACGAGAGCTCCACAGATACGAGATGACCGACTCCAAAAGAGCGAGCGGAATTTTTCACTCTATCCCCGCCCTACTTGAAAGCCAGGCGTGCGCGAGTACGCGCTGGCTTGAAATCGACGTGCGCGTGCGCTGAGTAGGCCTGTGTGTGTTCTCACGCATTACCCCCGAAATCTAAACGTCGCAGGAGTGGGGCTCGTATCTTAGGAGTTTCATATTCCCGAGCTTCTCGTGTCTTATGAGTGAGAGTGTATTTGATTGGATTTTCATCTGTTAAATTCAATTGTTGACGAAATTTAGAATTCAATATTTCAACTGTGTTCACTACTAAATATAAAATTGTATGTTTCAGGTTCATCGAAGGTGTTTGAAGGATGATGACCAAGGTGTGAGACAAGCTTTGAATGGGACTGCTTACGGAATGGGAGTAGTAGCCAGGGGGAAACATTCTGTGCTTGTTGGAAGCCAGTCCAATGAATTCGTGCTTCAGGAGAAAAATGAGGCTCTGAGATTGTCCCTTCAACCCTGGATTTTTATTACTCCTCTTGAAACCACATCATACGATGACTGGAAGGAAAATTATAAGATGCATGTGAGTATATAATAACATTGTATACAAAAATTAGCCACATTGATCATGTCACAACATGGCAGCATTGAAGAATACATTTTCAGTAGATAAAGCTTTCAAAATTATTTCCAAAATTTTAAAGATATCTTCGCAAACATTTCCAAAGATTTTATAATTTTTATAATTTTAAAAAGTAGCATAGTGACTAAAGTGGTCTGATTGGTGTTCAATTGTAAATCTTACTGGCCTCACATCTCTTTAAATGTGTCAATATAGGCGTGAACTAGAAATTTTTGTTGTTGAAAGTATGAGAAACCGGAAAAATTAATTCTTTTATTCATAACGATATTCACTGCTTCAAATTTCTAAAAATATGTTTATCTCAGTTAATGCAATATTATCCTCATTGGTATTACTGTTCGACCCTCGGCGTGCAGACATCTTGTCAGCGAGCGTCACAACATGAAAATATGGTCATGTTGGTGAATGTTACGTCGATGGAAAACAACACAAAAAGTGTTCTTAAAGTTTTAAAGTAAAATAGATTGAAAAATCCTTCGGCAAATAATTTTCTGCAGCTCTGACCCAAATTATAATCTTTTATTCAGTAATTTCTTTTGTGAAATATAAAAGTTGTTGCCATTTACGTCGATGGGTACAAAAAAAAAAAATAAAAAATATGCAACGTTTTGTTGCCCGTTTTTTTATTTACAACGAAATTTTATAATGCTCACATTGAAAACTTACAGGATTAGTAGTGAGATACTTTTTCTTAAATCCGACCTCCAAGCAGGACCCAAAAAGTAATTCTTAATTGTCAAATGACGGTTGATTATCTATCGACGTAATCTTAAAAATATTTTGAAAGACACTCATATTTGTATGTATATGTATTGTATATTGCATTAAAATTAAAATATTTCATAAAAATATTCGCAAAGATTTTGCCTAGATTTAAAAGATTTTACATAGAGATGAATGATTTCCCAAACATTCCACAAAGATTTCAATAATTTTACGAATATTACCAAATATTTCGAATATTTCGCAAAGATTTCACTAAGATTGCGGATAAATTAAAAATATTTGACAAAGGCATAAATGATTTCCCAATTATTTTACAATTATTTCAAAAATGTCACAAATGCTTAAAAAATATTTCAAAGATTTTCAAAGATTTTAGAGAGATTTCACAAAGATTTGTTTAATTAGTTTTCATATCCCTACAGATTCAGTACAAGTAACGCCATCTCTTAGAAATCTCTCGAAATTAATGCACGCTCCCAAAATATTTTTTTGGAACCAACTGATTCATTTACCTAGAGTTAATAGAAAAATAAAAATTAGTAATGAATCTAATGTGATTCTCTTTTAGAATTTTTTTCTAAAACTCGATTAAAAAATGATTTCGCTTTTATATTCTGACAGATGTCTGGCCTGGCTAAAAGCTTGCCTCGCAGCGTTCGTATTCTGACGTTAGAACCATGGAGAGACGGAAGTGTTTTATTGAGACTGGAGCACCTCTTTGAATCAGACGAATCAGTCGAATTTTCTAAACCTGTGATAGTAAATTTAGAGGTAGGTTTGAATGTTTGACTTTTCACTTTCTCTTAAAATGTTTCTGGCCTGGCCCATTTCAGGCTATATGCAGGCTCAATTTGAATGATTTCGTCTGAAGAGATAGTCAGAGGGATTTGGGTCCTTTTCGAGTTCCTTTACGATTTTTTTTAAAACTAAAAATACTTTTTTTAAATTAATGAATTTTTTCATCATACATATTTTATGATTACAACTTATATACTTAAGTACTATTTTAGAGTTGAAATAAAAAATGTTGTCTGTTCTGGCGTATCTTATTCCAGTTACGAGATACGCAGATCCCGGATTATTATGTGTTAGGTTAACTTTGAAATTTAAAAATCTATTTCTAAGTTTTAATCCGAAAGCTTAACAAAGGGCCCTTAGTAAGTGTCGGCTACTCTATTGGGATAGCATCTCCATTTTCTTTTGAGTGAAATAATTGGAGTTTTTGAATTAAAATACAGTTCTGTAGATTAAAGTATTGAAGATCATATAAGATAAAGCAATAATGAACTTGTTCTGTTTCTTAATCAAGTTTGAATATTACTCCTATTCGCGGCATTTTTCGCCAAACCCATAGATTGGCTATATCTTTGTGACGTCATTCTTCGCGGGGAAACTCAAACTACCTGGATTATGCAAATTAAAGAAAAGTAAAAATGTTTTCTACACATGCATTTAAAAGTGTATAAATGTCTCTAAATGGCTCTTATATATTATTATTATTATTATTATTAAATAATAATTTATATTAATTGCGAAAAAAATAATTGGAATAGTCGGCCCAAGTATCTTCTGCCATTGCCGACGTGTTTGTATGTTTTGCGGTAAAGGAATATAAATTTTATTCAAATTTTTATCCTTCTTAAAATCACATCCACCTCCAAAACAGTTCTTAGCAAATGATCCACCGTTTTTAGAAAATTAGCTGATTTCTAAATCAATTCTTTGTTTATATCGTTTACCTTTTTTGATTTGGCTCTTATTTTCGATTTCTTTTTTGTTTTAGCGTTTTAGATTTTGATAGTGTTACGTAAAATCTCTGCTATCGAATTTCTTCTCTTCATATTCTGCGCTGATTCGTTGAGGTTTAGGTCCGTTACCTGACGTTAAATGGTTTAATACATTAGCCGCGAAATATAGGTCAGGTTTGAAAATAAATGATTTAATCAATACAACGATATTACGAAATATTCTCTTATTTGATCTCTAGAATAAACGAAAATGATCGTATATTGCAGTTAGTGGTAGACGCGGCAGATTTGAAAAGGCTGGTATTGAGAATCGGAAAAAACTTTGAAAAGGTCGAACAATTCGGAGTCAGGACTTGATATTGTCCATCTTATTTGTTTCTAAATAAATAAGAATTGTTTGTGAATAACAAACAATGCTTTTATTAGTTTTAATCCTAAAACACACACAAGTGAGTTTAACACTTGACATCGATGTACATCCGAACACTAGTCGCGTAGTGCGCAATCGCGAAATCGGTAGGTCGCAATGGCTTTGAATTTATCTGAATTCTTCTATGTCTGTATAATCCCAAAAAAACTAAAAAGCCTAAGAGTTGCAGGTTCAAGGTTTTTTTGTGTGCGTGCCAAGATGAGAAGTAGCCGCCAATAAGCTCTAATCAGACTGAAACTTGTAACTATCACTGATTTTTCTGAGCTCTGCATCTATATTTATAATCTCGTTTTGGGCGGGATTTATCCCTATTTTTAACTTTTAACCAATCGTACATAAGGTCACTTTGCTCCCGCTAGTGATTTCGGGAATTAAAGTAAGTGACAGTTCAAGGATAAGGTATCCAAAGTCCAACTTTTATCAAAATAAAACGTCAATATCTTTGATTGACAGTTTTCTGTTTGTAAGTCCAAACGTCCTTTTTTTATAGCGTCTGACTGGCGCCATGACTCATTAACTATTCTAAAAATAGCTCAAGATCTCAAGTGCCTAACCTCAAAATCTACTTTGGACAGTGAATTGAGCTATATCTTTAAAGAAAGTTCTAATATAGTTGAATTCGGATAAAATACTCACCTACAGGTTTCCTAAGGTGCAATAAACTTATAGTATTTGTAGAATTCGTGTACAATAGTAATTGCTAAATATTTATTGATTCTATACTTACATAATAAATTCCATTTTAGAGTCATTTGAATCTTTCCGCCAGAGAATTTACTAGTTCTGAAAGTATTTAGTAAAAGGGCCTTAGCGCCTTGTAGTTTTAATTTATAAAACAGCGTATGCAGTTGCAATAGACCTTTTCATTTAAGAAAACGACATTGCGGAAGCGCAAAAAATATATATCACTTCCATGTGAGTGGAGGATAATTTTTCATAGAAACGTATGTGGGAATAGTAAACATTGACGAAAAAAAATCTATTTCGAAAAACTTGAAGTTAAAAAACTTCCCGAAAAAGAAATGTCGGATATACCAGGAGAAAATCCATTGAAAAGAAAAAAGATTGGTGCGCACAAGAAGGGCTGTTTTGAAAAGTGCAAAAGTGACAGTCAGTGCAAGTCCTACTTGGAATGTAGTTATTATTTTATTAAATTTCAAAAACCCTGTTTAATATTTCGAGAGGGTGACATTCCCGAGGGTTCATTTAGAAGGCATATAAAAAATTTCGCGAAATGGAGTAAAAGTGATATGTGGGTGATATTATGTGCACGCAGAGATAAATACATCGAGAAGAAAATTTGGGATAATGATTAAAAAGCACTAAGAAAGGGGGGTCTGGTCCTAAATTTTAATAATTATGAAAAAAGCAAAAAAATTATTCACAACAAAAATATATTTTTTTAATTATAAAAATATAGGTTTAGACCCACCATGCTTAGTACTTCTTGTTTAGTATCCCAAATTTTTCAACTCGATGGTGTTTATTGAACGGATTTTCAGAGAAAAATTTGTAGACTAAAAAAATCGCATTTGTATTTATTTCGGTAATTTGCAAGCTAGGTGATTTTTTAAAACTGTCAACCCACTTACAATGATAGATATCAATTCATTTTCAACTGCATTTTTAAAAAAATATCAGCCTTTTTCTATATTTTTTTATTATTAAAATTATTTCACTTTTCTGAAAAACACTATTTTTCCACTGTAAACATAACCTGCATTCCACATAGCAGTCAATAAGTTGCTGCTTTTTCCCTTTGGTAGATTGTTTTCTGCATTTTAACCACCTTTTTAATTGACAAATGGTTTCTTTCCCACCTTTTTATACAATAATTCAGCACCTGGCACATCATTTGCATTCACTTTTACATTAAAATTAGGTACGATAGTGTAAATTTTACAAAAAATATGTCCTTAATTTTTAAATGCCCGCTGAGTGTCATGGCGGCGCCTAAACTTCCGCTCTAGAATGGAAAGCACTATAAGTTAGTTGAGATCTGCTTAGACTGAAAAACAGATGGATCAGGTGTCAATGCGAAAGTCGCGACGGTAGTGAGACCTGATTGGTCCAAATTTCTAAAATTAGCGTGGTGGCTAAAGTGGCCTGATTGGTGTTCAATTGTATAACATAGTGACCTCACATCTCTTTAAATGTGTCAATATAGGCGTGAAATACAATTTTTTTTTAAGTATCAGAAACCTGCAAAATTTTTTCTTTTCTCTATAACGTTATTCACTGCTTCAAATTTCTAAAAATATGTTTATCTCAGTTCATGCAATATTATCCTCATTGGTATTATTGTTCGACCCTCGGTGTGCAGACATCTTGTCAGGAACGTCAAAACATGAAAATATCCCCATGTTGATGAATGTCACGTCTATGGAAAACAGCACAAAAAGTTTTCTTTCAGAGCATAATCTAACGTGCAGCTCTGCACAAGTGTGCAGTTCTTAATGGAAAGTGTGCAGCTCTGAATTTGTGTTGGGGAGGTACTTTTGAAATTATTTTCAATTAATCAAGTTCGAATAAATAAATAAATTTCCTTTTTTTTTTTTAGTTTTCGTGTAAAGGCTGGGCCGTGCAGTTCTGAAATTTGCTTAGATTATGCTCTGTTTTCTTTAAATTTTAAACTAAAATAGATTGACAAATCCTTTGACATATAATTTTCTGCAGCTCTGACCCAAATTGTCATCTTTTATTTAGTAACTTCTATTGTGAAATATAAAAGTTATTGCTAGTTACGTCGATGGATAGAAAAAAAAACGCAACATTTTGTTGCCAGGTTTTTTATTTACAAAGAAAGTTCATAATGCTTACATTCGAAACTTACAGGATTAGTAGTGAGATACTTTTTCTTAAATCCGACCTCCAAGCAGGACCCAAAAAGTCATTCTTAATTGAGGAGTTCTGGACAAGAAGGCGACAGGCGCTCGAGAACGAGTAAAATTATTGTCCAGGCTGTGACGTCAGGTACAAAAGTGAAATTCGAAATTTGAAAAAAAAATATATATATATAGTTAGATAGCTGTTGAAAAATGAATCTGAGTCTCCATTTACAGTTTTTTTCTCAAGCAGCAAATTTTCCATTAAATAAATAAAAACTGACTTTTTTTAAATTGAAAAATCCATGTTTTTTCACATTTAACTCGCCGTAAGTAATTTGTTTATCAAATAACACAGGCCCACAAAAAAAAACAAGAGTGTCTGTGCAATTGACCAGACCTATATATTCTTATGTATTTTTCGACGCTGAATCCGAATTTGCAATAAAAAAGTAGGGTCCAGCTACTTTTTTATGGGGTTTTGCTCGAAAAACCTAATTTTTTACGGTTTTTTCATGTTTTTTTTTAAATAAAAAAAAACAAAGAAAAATTTGATTTTTTTGACTTCAGAATCGAATTCTACGGGAAAAAATACATCGAAAACCATGTTTTGATTTTTTTTTACAAAAATTTCAACCCACCATACGGCGATGAAATGCAGAAAATCGCGAAAAGTGAAAATTTGCTTCAAATTTGATTAAAATGACATTAAAATCAAGTTTTACGATTTTAAACCGATTTATAAACATTGAAAATACTTTACTGGGGGTTTTTGAGGTCGCTGATCACGGATTTTAAGTCATTTTTTTCAAAAAACAACTCCTAGTCGGCGTAAGTGGACAATAAACGTGATAAATTGATATTTTTTTTAAAAAATCGATGTCTTGGATACTGTTCTGGAGGTTTTCCACTACACGAATCACAAAACTAGAACTTTTTTCGACCCTTGATCATAAAGTAAGACTTAGAACCTATGTATAGCGATA
>NC_046664.1:80422760-80427524 GCF_010883055.1 Belonocnema kinseyi | reverse complement strand
AAAACTCTAAGGCACTTCTTAAAAGAAGCTAAAAATATTATAATGGAGTTCATGAATATCACTATACATAGGTTCTAAGTCTTACTTTATGATCAAGGGTCGGAAAAAGTTCTAGTTTTGTGATTCATGTAGTGGAAAACCTACAGAACAGTATCCAAAACATCGATTTTTTGAAAAAATATCAATTTATCACGTTTATTGTCCACTTACGCCGACTAAGAGTTGTTTTTTGAAAAAAATGACTTAAAATTCGTGATCAGCGACCTCAAAAACCCCCAGTAAAGTATTTTCAATGTTTATAAATCGGTTTAAAATGGTAAAACTTGATTTTAATGTCATTTTAATCAAATTTGAAGCAAATTTTCACTTTTCGCGATTTTCTGCCTTTTCATCGCCGTATGGTGGGTTGAAATTTTTGTAAAAAAAAAATGAAAACATGGTTTTCGATGTATTTTTTCCCGTAGAATTCGATTCTTAAGTCAAAAAAATAAGATTTTTCTTTATTTTTTTTTATTAAAAAAAAAAAATGAAAAAACCGTAAAAAATGAGGTTTTTCGATCAAAACCCCATAAAAAAGTAGCTGGACCCTATTTTTTTATTTGCTATTTCGGATTCATCGTCGAAAAATACATAAGAATATACAGGTCTGGTCAATTGCACAGACACTTTTGTTTTTTTTGTGGGCCTGTGTAATTAACAAGTTTCTTTTTAAGTTTTATTCTTAACACTCTAGCGGAGGCTAAAGTGTCCAAAAAGGGTCAAAAGTTAATTTCTAATGTTTTTTTTAATCAGAATGAAAACCCACGTTTTTAGACTATCACATTTAAAAAGTGAGCGAGTAAGTTTGAGCTACGACAAACTTCAAGCCAACGAATTTTTCGCCAATGTATTGGCCAATTTTTTGGAAAATCTCAACTCGATTAGATTTTTAATTCCATAATTACAGCGAGTTTATTACGAGCACTAGTCAGCGTTTCGGCGGCGTCCCCTGAAAAATCCTGTGGTGTCACGTCGCGACCTCGTAATAAACTCGCTGTAATTATGGAACTAAAAATCATTTTCAAAAATTTGGCCAAAACAATGGCGGAAAATTCGTTCGCTTGAAGTTTGTTGTAGTTCTAACTTCCTAGCTCACGTTTTTTAATGCGAAAGTCTAAAAACGTGGTTATTCATACGGATTTAAAAAAAAGCATCAGAAATTTATTTACTGGAAAATTTGCAGCCCGAGAGAAAAACTGTAAATGGAGAATTAGGTTCATTTTTCAAGAGCTATCTAACTATATTTTTGGTTTTTTTAAATTTCGAATTTCACTTTTGGTACCTGACCTCCCAGCCTGGACAATACTTTTACTCGTTCTCGAACGCCTGTCGCCTTCTGTCCAGAACTCCTGATTTTCAAATGACGGCTGATTATGTATCGACGTATTATAAGTTTAGGATTATTAAACATATATTTTAAAGTAATTAATTATTTATTTCTCTGAGAGAGATTTTTTGGGTGTATAATATTTTTCACCATTTGATGCTTCAAAGCAACATTTTACTAAATCAGAAGTATTTTTTTCTGAGTGGAGAAAGATGCTTCTTGACACAAATGAAATTTCCTTTCAATTTTAAGGTGAAAAGGAATTTCCTTTGTACCAAAAAGAATCTTTTTACAGAAAACCTGATCGTTTTTAGACAAACGTCACCTAGTTTTGCACACAAAAATCTGAAACCAAAAATATTTGATGAATATAAAATATTTTTCCAGGATCTATTCTCAGATTTCACTGTGACTGCAGCTCATGAAACAACACTGGGTGGTAATCAGTGGTTGGAGGATAACGAACGTCTCAAATGGGTTCCTGACAAAGACTATGTTGTAGGAAACAATTATACTTTCAAGCCCATTATGTCTGAAAATGAGATGGATGTGCTCTTGATGCCAATGCAAATTCGTACCTTTATTGTGGATCTCATACCATACGTTAATATATTTCACGAAAATAATACAGGGAGAGCCGGGAGATCTAAACGATGCTGAGTCCACTTTTGATGAAATTGAGTTATATGGAAAAACCATACTTTATCGCTTCTTTATAGCTTTTCAGTAAAAGAATCATGTTTTGCAATTTTCCATCCTTCAATTTATTATTTATAATTATTGAAACATTAAAACTTTTTAAACAATCAAAACTGGATGAGTGAAGTTTACTACAAGGTTCAACTTTTTAAACCATTCTATGGTTATCATAGGATTTTAACAAGTAATAATCTATTCCTCAAAAAAGTATAAGTTATTTAATTGGTTGTAAAATGTTTCTTTATAAATGTTTTTTGTTTCTTTTGTAAAATTAGGATGATTGGACTTAGCAACAAGTAGAATTCTCGGCTTTAATTGTAAAATTTAAAACAATGTGTTTTCCTATCATTTTCAGTATCACTATTACTTCATTATCAGTTTTATTATTATTTTATCATTTTTTATTATTGTTTATTACTTTGTATTTAGTGTGAAATAAAAATGCTGCAATAATGTTTTCAAAATGGTTTATTAAGATCGATTTAAGAAATCTATCCATGCAGAAATGTTGGCATGGCCCAAGCAAGGCCGATGCTTGGCAAAACTAGGCCCTGGTCTGGTGATCCATCCTGGGCCGAACTCAAATGAAACGCCAAATCTGGCCAGGGTCAAGCATGATCGTCCAGCGTGGCCTAGGCCTGGCCCTAGTTTATAATCGTTACCTTGAATTTCTTGATTTTCTTAATTAAAAGTAGAATCACCCAAAACTATTTTTCATTTTAATTTCAGTTGAAAAATGAACTTACGTTGGTTTGGAATTTAAAACATGTTCTCCAATCTGATTTGAATTTTCAAATTGTGGCGTTGCATTCATATTATTTCGCCGAATTCTGATTCATCATCTGCATCATCAAAATCCATATTTCATAATATCTTTAGGGCATGCGGTACTTCGTCGTGTGTTCAATCGGCTGCAGTTCCCCGGTTTTTTCCGCAATAATGAAAATTTTTAAAACTGAATTCGGAGATGTTAAAAAATATTATTGCGGACGTCCCCGGACTCTTTTTTGAGAAATAATAACAAAATTTAGTGTTCTAAATACAAATTGTATGCATGTGTACTATTTTGAGGTTAGGATCGTTTTTAAGCTTTCTGTCATTCCAATAATTCCAAATTCACCAAATTAAAAGTTTTTTTAATTTACCCACCAAAAAAGTGTGCAGGGACGTTCGACAGCATGTTTGCAATCATTCCCCAAATTTTAAAGACAAAATCTGTATTATTGTAGAAAAAATCCGGGGAAATCAAACACTGATAAAATAGATACTAATTCCTAAGGGCCTCACAAATTATTCAAATTTAGAAAAATCAAAATGTTTTGAATTAACCCACAAAAAAAATGTGCGGGGTTGTCCGTTAGCATGTTCGCTATCATGCTTTAAATTTTTAAGACAAAATATTTATCATTCTAGGGAAAAATCCGGGGGAACTTAGAACTGGTGAAATCGATAAGCAAGTGTGCGATTCTGCCGATTGCTTAATGTCTCCGGACCTTTAGATTGTTTTTAATTTGAGGAATTTTTATCAATTTAATTTTAATTATTGGTACTTTGTAAAGATTTACACTTGAAAATTGCAAGTAATTTGTAAAAAAAGAGAATAGTACTATGCCATCTGTCGTCCATTTTAGAGACTTTAACACTAGCCGGGCCCAAGCTCGAGCCATTGCAATATTCAAGCTAGGCCCAGGCTAGGGGCTCCCAGCCTGGCCCTGACAGAGATCGTACTTTTTATCCGATTTTAAGTTTTTTTTAAACAAATTTGATAAACAAATATGTGGTTTGTCCATTTTATCAGCGCCAAATTTTTTTTGCCATTCAAAATAAAAGAAATTAACACAGGGAACTATAAAATAAAGAAGTAGTAAAAATGAATGTTCATAATTATTATAAATAAAATACGTAAACATATTGTCAAAATGTACATTTTCCGAACGAAACATTTTTTTCCAATCACACGATACTATAATGGACAAACGAATATCACAGTAAAATAGATTACATCTTTTAATTTTTAACTGTCATTGTTATTAAGAAATGATATAAACAAATTGCCCAAATTTAAATTTTTATATTGAATTTTTTTCATAATCATACAATACTGTTAAACTCTAAGTGATACTCTAGTGCGGTACTCTCTGCAAATTTTAATAGCGTTATTTCTTGATTCCTGAGCTTCTTCTGAGAGTTTCCCGATGGGCAGTGTGAAAGCTTTTATTATTTTAGTTTCGTGAATCAAAATCTTATATATGTATTATGTACAAATTTTCTATGAGATCTTTATTAACACCCGTGATCTCGCTGACATTTTCGAAGTTTTGAAAAAATGTATGTTCTCGCAGTCTTGCCCTCATTTGATGTATCAGATCCTTGTTTTGGAACGTCTACAATTACCCTCAACTCCGCTTTAAACTCTTTTTGAATTTTGGCCTTTCTTGTTTGGAGTAGTGCCTTATTTATCTCCATAGAAGCCCATTCTTTAAAAGATAATCTATACGCGATGTGCAAAATGTACTCGAAGAATCGAATCTATGCGTGTAAAGTTGAAAATCCGAATTCAAAAACACTAACATCTTCTGATTTTGATTGATCTTTTAAAGGGCATGTGACACAGCTAAATACCTATATTACCGACCTCACTTTTTCGGTTCACTGAATGTTTTTTTGAACCTAAGAACTTTTTTTGTAAATAAAATATC
>NC_046664.1:80393114-80422660 GCF_010883055.1 Belonocnema kinseyi | reverse complement strand
GTTGGAATTGATTGTTGAAATATATTTTTTTACATCTATTATTATTAAGCTTTGTACTTAAACGTAGTTTTCTTTCGGCTCTTGCATTTCTCAAAGTTTGAGGCCGATATTTTATGTATAAAAAAAGTTCGAACGCTCAAAAAATGTTGAGGTTCAGAAAAAAGATGAAATAATTTTCAGTGAAGTTCCTACCAAAATGCAGTACCTAAACGTACTTTATTGTACTCTAATAAATCTTCCAAAGTTTCAGCTCGATATTTTATTCACAAAAAAAGTTCTTAGGTTCAAAAAAATATTCAGTGAACCGAAAAAGTGAGGTTGGTAATATAGGTATTTAGCTGTGTCACATGCCCTTAAGATCATTCATTTCTTTCGGGCTTGCTTTGCAGACGCAACAAACAGCGAAAGATGATGTATTGGTAATCACTTTGCGCACTTTTCCATCGATAATTGTACAGATTAAGTTATAATTGATCACAAAAGTTACTCCACTGACTTCAACTACAGTTGAAACAAGACTCTTTATCTGTTTATTAATATTTTTAAATACAGTACAAGTTCGATAACTTTCCAACTTCGAGGCTGTAGGGGCGAAGAATTCCAGGAATTTCGGACTTATAGGATGCCCCCTCTATTAGCACAATATTAGGTGCGCGCATGCGCACACGTAGTGGGAAGACCACAATTAGTATGCGTGCTGTTAGTGTTATGACGTTTTAAGGGGAGTGTACATCTATCGGATGGCAAGTTATCGGACTTGTACTGTACAGCCAAAGTTTTCTCTGGAGTTTCTTTTGCGAATTAAAATCCCATTAGCCTGATAGTATCCTGTAAGCGAAGAGCAACCCAGGAAAGCAAAAAAGGGCTTGCATCAGAGTTTTTCCGTCAGCGATTTTTTTCTTATATGTGGAGTAACCAGAAGTTCTGTATGATCCAACAGAGATGACAGTATGATCCAACAGAGCCTGTAGAGTTACATAGGGACTTTTTCATTTACCGTAATTTCAGTCTTCTTTGGGTAGCAGTTTTCTTAGGCAATTAACCAACGTTCGTTTTGTTTCAAAAACTTTTCATTCGTGTACAAGGCTGACCTCCATCTTCTTTTGAAATTCAGTATGAACCATCAAGTTAACTTTAAGTTTAAGGATTCAAGGTCTTTTGTACTCAAATTGCACTTACTTTTGACAAAATCGAATAATAAGATTTTTCGATCCACATCCTTATTCTTAATTAGTAACTTGCACAATTCTTCGTTTTTAAAAGACATGTTCGACATTGCACAAGGAAAACCAACCTGAACAATACGCATACGTATCAGCTTTTCAGAGTGTTTTGTTTCATGATGATTTTTTGTTTTTCCTCGACAAGCTTCGCTCGGGCAGCAAAGTTCACAGTGTTTGGCCTTGGAGAGTGTTTTGTTTCACGATGCTTTTTTTATTTTGGTCGCATTGCTTCCCTCGGGCATGGGCAGCAAACTGCACTCTCGTTAAATCGTTTGTTAATCGGATAAGAAACTAAAACATTTTTATTATTACTTATAACAATTGAAATAAATATTTAAACATAATTTGTATTGATTGCTAATAATTAGCAACATCCTTCAGCAATTCACAGTGAGTTTTTATCAAAAAATCAGTTTTTTTCTTCACAGAAATTGCTAATATAGTGATGTTATTAATGTATTTTTGGCATAAAAATTATAGTAAACAATTAAATGGTAACATTCATAACAATTTATTATCACGGAATCTTTATCAGTACTGTATGATTAGGCAAACAAATTTCGAATAAAAAAATGTATATTTGGAGAATATGTTCATATAACTTGTTAATAGCAATTACAGTAAACAATTAAAAGGTAACATTCATAAGAATTTTGTATCCCTCAGAGTTTAACAGCAGTGCATTGCAAACAAAAAAACTAGAATAAAAAATTCATATTTTGCGAATTTTCTCATGTAATTTGTTAATAACAATTACGGTAAACAAATAAAACTAACATTTGTAATAATTTTGTGTTCCTAAGACTTTAAGAGTATTGTATGATTATGAAAAAAAATTCGAAAGAAAAATTCAAATTTGGACAATTTGTTTATATCTTTCTCAGTAACAATAACAGTTAATAATTAAAAGGTGTAATTTATGTGACTGTAATATCCATTTGTGCATCATGGTATCGTTTAATTGAAAATAGTTTTTTTTTTCGGAAAATGTACTTTTTGACGATATGCTTATGTATCTTATTTATAACAATTATGAACATTTATTTTCACTATTTTTGTATTATATAGTTCTCTGTGTTAAATTTTTTTGTTTTCAATAACAAAAAAATTTCTGCATTGATAAGAAAGGACAAATTACATATTTGTTTATAGATTTGTTCAAAACAAATGTTTTGTTTATCAAACAAATTATTTAAATTTGGTTAATATTTATGCATGCATTTTTGACAATTTAGAGCAGAGTTTCGTTCTTTGCACTTCAATAACAAATAATAACTTGAAATCTCCTTTTTTGCACCATATTTATTAACACAGCAATTTGTTTAAACAAAAAATGGAGAATCATTTTCCTTACTTTCGTCGGAAATTAATTGCTCAGTATTTAAAAAAAACTTAAAATCGGGTGAAAAGTACGACCTCTGGACGAATTTGAAAAAAAATTTGATTTTGCTAAATTTGAATAAGCTGTGATACTTAGAAAATTGTATCGATTTTATCAGTGTTAGATTCCCTCGGTTTTTTCTACAATAATAAAGATTTTGTTTCTGAAATCTGGGAAATGGTAGCAAACATGCTCAAGGACGTCCTCGGACTCTTTTTTTGTGGGTTATTTGAAAAAAATGTATTTCGATACACCGCATACAATGTGCGCACCAAATGCCGGTACGATGTGTGCACCACGATAATTACGGAATACATTTCATTTGGTGCGAGCACTGTCCTTTAATAGGTGTGAGCGCATATCAGCCGCACGCTATGTGTTCACCAAATGCGGGTACGATGCGTGAACCATGATCTTTACGGAATGCGCTACATTTGGTAAAAACCCTGTGCTTTGACAGTACTTTTACTTCCATTTCGTGCTTCAAGTAACTCTATCTTTAAATTATCTATAAGAAAAATGGAAACTTTTTATAATAATTTATGACGTTTGACTTAGATTTAATAAAATAATTTAAACAACACATTTTCATATGAGATTTTTCCGGGGAATCTAAATTTTGAAGTATAAATTAGCAATTACTTTCGATGACACCTTAATTCTTTTTTTTCGATATTTTTCACGAAATATTATAAAAAGTTATCAGTTTTAAAGCGGCTTGATCATATAATTTTTTTAATATATATTTTTTATATTTTAAATAGTTCTCTTTGAGAAAAAATGGTTAAATAGTTAGATTATATGTAATTTTGAAAATGACTTTTTTCAAAAAATAATGAATATATAAATCCACTGCAGAGGACCACCATCGTGTGCTGTAACTTTTTCTTCAATTAATAAAAAGTTGAATTCAATTCTTTTGGACCCTAAAGCCAAAGCTATTTAATCAATATTTAGTTTACAATTAAAAAAAAATTATATAAAAATTGTACTTTTCCCATTTTATCAATCAAGTATTGATAGTTAGTTTGGTGAAAAAAATTTCTAAAATGTATGAGGGTTAGGGAATATTATTTGAAAAATTGATTGACTTTTAATGCTTGCTAATGATTCTAGGCATTAATAAACTTTAAAAGTAATGGATCTTTTTTGTTTTGTGCTTTATAAGTTTACATAGCCCCTATTCATATTGGATTTTTCAAATTTATTATGATAAGGATAAAAAATGATTTTTTAATAATTTTGTTTAATTTTCAATTATCTTGGACAACTTTTTCTGTGTCAAACTAAATTTTAGTAGTACTTGATTAAAAATAGAAAAGGAACATTGTTTGTTCAAAAATTCTTAAAATTGAACGCTAATTTATTTAACATATTTAATTTTTATTTCCATTTATAACTTTTAGAAATATAATAATTAATATAATACTGTGATAAATTTATATTGAATTAAAGATAAAACATCGAAATTGTAAATTTGTATTTCGCGCCAGGTATTCTATGTTTGAAATGTTAATTTGATCAATATCGATTATTTTTCAATAGTGATTGATTTTCATTTATAGTAGGCTAGGAAAGTTCAAGTAAGTAAATAATTATAGTTTATAACTATTAGTGACCTCATTAATTGGGGGAAAAAACAAGTTTGTTCGTAAAATTCACAATTTACTTTTTATAAATATTGTTGTTTTTTATGTAGAGTGATCCTTTTGGACATATTTACGGTGGTCATAACTTTTAAGGTTAAGAAAGGGGCACATGTTAAATTAAAAAAATGTTTCTTAATATTTATAATTAGTTTTTTATTATTTACTGTAGTTCAATTATTCACTTTCAAACATAGTCGTTAAACTGCACGAAAATCATTTGCACGTGCGCACGCAACGTGCGTGCAATATGCGGCCCCAAATGCGTTGCACAATGCAGTCACCTAATGACGATAGATCCTCATCAGATGCGCGCATTTTGCGTGCAATATGATTGTATATTACTATCTGGGTGTGCATTTTGAGGTTATGTGTGTTACAAATCCCATCGTATAATTATTGTTGAGTGCTATCGACAGCATTGTTACGACAGAGACCTACATTATCGGAATGACAGACAGCAAAAAACATAGATTTTGTATCAAAGTAGTGGTTGAAATTTCGTTGATTTTTTAGTCAAGAGAGCAAAAAAATTGTCAACTGGAGTGTTAAACTTTTAAGCCAACAAGACAAATTTTGTAAAAAACAGTTACATTTTCAACAAAAAAGTTATATTTAAACCACAGGTTAATTTTGTACAAAAAGTGATTAATTTTTAGCCTAACAATAATCATTATAAACAAAAAAGTTAATTTTCGATCAAACAATTGCATGTTTAAACAAAAAAGAAGAATTTTTTGTCACAATAGTTAAATTAAATTAAACTTGAAAGCAGTTGGATTCATTCTAAACAAATAACATTTTTGTACAAAAAAGATCAATTATTCACTAAAAAAGAAAAACGAAAATTGCACTGTTAACCAACAATCAACAAGCAGGTGAATTTTCAACAAAACAAGTAAAGTTTCAAACAAAGAACACAATTTTTAACCAAAAAATACTAGGCTATGATGGAAGAAGAGGTATGGAAGGTAGTAAATAGAGGAAAAAAAAGAAGAAAAAGAGTAAACCAAGATATTGAGATGGTAGAATGGAAGAAATAGTTTTCCGATTTGCTAAGAGGAGTAGAGAGAAAAGTTAGAAAGGGAGAAAAATATGGTAGAGAAAAATATGAGGAAGAGGATATAACAAACGAAGAAACAGTTGAGGTTTTAGGAATAATGGAGGGTGGAAAGGCACCTGATATGGATGAGATTCCAAATGAAGTATGGAAATATCGAAGGCAGGAACTAGAGAAATGGGCATGGATAATGTGTAATAGAGCATGGAGAGGAAAGGGGTGGTAATTGACAACATATATATTCTAAACTATCTAGTAAATAAGATGATTAAAAGGGAAAACGAGTCAGTGAGAGCAATGTTCGTGGACTTAAAGGCGGCGTTCGAGTCATTAGACCGAAGCGAAATAGAAAAAGTTATGGTGAAAAAGGGGATAAGAGAGGTATTGATAAAGAGAGTATCGGAAATTTTTATAGAGACAAAAGCAGGCTAAAGGTAGGAAAGCAAGTAGGAGATAGTTTCTGGTTAATGAGGGGAGTGAGGCAAGCGTGTCATCTGGGCCCACTTTTATTTAATATATTAATATCAGACTTGGAAGAAGAAATGAGGAGAAAAGGTTCGGGAACTGTTGGGATAGGGAAGGAAAACATACATACACTGGCATACGCTGACGACATAGTGCTGATGGGAGACGATGGAGAAGGGATGCTGGGCTTAGTTACAGGATGAGAGAAATACTTAGATGGGAAAACTGAATTTAAATGTAGAAAAAGACAAAGATAATGAGGTTAAGAAAGGAGGGGGAAGGAAGAAAGAATGGACGGCAAGATGAAAGGGAATAAAGTTAGAAGAAGTAAAAGAGTTTAAATATTTGGGATATATCTTGCAAACGAATGGAGATCATAGAGCTCATATAAGAGAAAGGATAAAAAACAGCAGGTGTAATGAAACAGATATGGGGAATATGAAAAAGAATGTTTAAAAAATTAGAGAAGAAGAATGTGGTTATTTGATACGCTGGTATGGCCGGTATTAGGTTATAAAGCAGATATATGGGGATGGAAAGAAAGGAAAAATATCGAGAGTTTATGAGAAAGGAATATGAGGTGGACAGTAGGGGCAGAGTGGTGGACGCCAGGATATATGGTGAGAGAAGAAGTGCAAAGGGATAAGTTAAGTATTAGAGCCGGAAAGAGGGCATGGGAATTTAAAATGAAGCTGAGGGAAAGAAAAGAAGGGGAGTTAGCGAGAAAGTATATGATGGAGATAGAAGAAAGGGGAGGGAAAGCGATCGAATTAACGAGATAGGAAGAAGAAAGGAGGGAGTTCTTTAAATCAAGAGAAATAGAAGACGGGACTGGAATAAACTATGAAGAATTGAAAAAAGGAGGGGGAAAGACAATTAATAGAAAGATGCGGGTTGATTGAGGAAGCAAAATACAATAAATGGTATAAGATGATAAAAAAGAAAGAAGTATCAAAGTATTTAGAAAAGGGTTGTGGAGATAGAAGGTGGACCAGAATAGCAAGATTTAGATTGGGTAAGAGGTAAGGGAGGGGATGTATTGGAAAAAAGGAGAGAACGGAAAGTATAGAATGTGTGAATGGGAGGATGGAACATGGAAGCATGTATGGGAAGGGATGTAGGAGAGGAATGGAAGATGAAGAAAGCTCGAAAGAGAATGTGGTTAAGATTCTAGGGGAGAATGGATTAGGAGAAGAATGGATAAAGGAGTTGGAGGGTGTTAGAGGAACGGATGAGACAGAATGAAAGAGTGCATGCGAGAAAAGGCAAATGGAGATATAAAAAAGTTAAAGAAAAAGGAAACGGAAGTCGCTTCGATAAGAAGCGTAAAGATTATAATAATGGTAATGTAATAGTTAAGTAGACTAAGATGCGTTTGCGTTCTCATGCTCTCTCTCTCTCTCTCGCTTGCACTCAATCCTTTTTTTTTATTTAATTTTGTTTTTGAAATTTTAATTTTAATTAATTTTTGATCGATTCCTCAAAAAATATAATTAAAAATAAAAATCACAGATATTAAATAAAGGACACAAGATCCAACATAAATTAATAGGCGAAAAATGTTCAAAGAAAAAGTATCTACAAATTTGTTAATTATCTTTTTTTGCATAAGACAAATATGTTTTCTTTTAATCGTAAAAAATAATATTAAAAAGAAAACATTAAACTGTTTGAAAAACGACACAAGAGAAGAAAAATAAGTGAATAGACATAAGTTGTTTACCCAAAAAAAAATACGAATTTCTTTCTTATCATTTTTTAATGGGATGTGTAGTTTTTGTTTCAATTGTGGAAAGTAATATTAAAAATCAACAAATTCAATTTTTGTAAAAAACGACGTCAGGTATGAAAAAGGTTAAGGAACAAAAATTGTATACCAAAAAAGATCTATAAATTTTTGATCAATCCTTTTTTTATGGAACACGCAGTATTTGTTTTAATTGTCAAAAAAATAATTATATATTAATTAAAAAATAAATTGTTTTTTGTTGTTCAAAAAATGGAACAAGGTATTTAAAAATTGTCTTACAATCACTTTAGGCTAGGATGCGCATTTCAGGCTTTAATCGGAAAAATAACATGGAAAATAAACAAATTAAGTTTATGAGAAAAGGACATAAAATGCAATAAAGTCTTTAATAATATATATGTTTTTAATTAAAATGCGAATTTTTTTAAATATATAAATAAGACAATGAAAATACGTATGTTTTAATCCTAGGTCGAGATGGTTAAAAATAATGTTGAGAAGTTCGAATTTTTGATAAAATCGATTGCGAAGCACGAGATACGTTATGAGAATGTGCTTGATGAAACCGAAGGAGTTTTAACGAAAGAGAATTCACAATCAGTAAGTTACAGTAGTCGATGTTTTGACCCTTAATTTTCAAATGTCGAAAAAACTAATAAAGTCGTATATTCGCATTTTTATTAATTTTTTTTTCAAAGAAGTTAAAAAAAGTCGCACGATCCTATCCCTGTACATTTAAAAAAATCCAGTCCAATCCACCTTCACCTGCAAAATGTTACTGTAACCTACTGATATAAAAAATTATGACATCAGTTCAAGACCTACTTCAAAACTTAACTAGGGAACGCACCTTTTCAAATATTACGTGTTTGCGTTGGTCATTGAACTTCCCACACACACGTGTACCTACACTTTTTTAAATTGAAGGCACAACCTTTAAAACTGTAATTTTCCCTTCGTGTTAGGTTAGAATATTTTTACCATTTTGAGAATTTTTCTTTATTCACCATTAATTATTTTTGGAATTTATTGTAAAAAGTTTATATATAAATAAAATTTGTTTCAGATAAATGAAGAATTTTCCTTTTTACATATTTTTGTTGTTTTCTAGTTTAAATAATAAATTGAATTTTTGACAACATTTTTTAATATTAACACAAAAACTATATATATTCTAACAATATGATCCTCAATCAAAATTTTAGAATTTAAGAATTCTAAATGAGATTAAAATAAAACTTAAAATACTATTTAAATTTTTAAAAAATCAAGCAGGCGGGAACAGCAACGAACAGCAGAAGTTTCGTTGCTCTTCTTGTCTGCCCTAATTTTTTTGCCTCGATAAGGGTACTATGAGTGCCGAAACGTTGGTGAATATTTTTGACAAATGTCTTTTTATTGTGATTTGATCATTATAAAAATAAAAAATTTGAATGAAATGAAAAAGAGAAGGAAGGGGATTTGGTCGGTTGCCTTCTTAGGGTGGTTGTCTGAACTTTGTCGTTATATTTTTGCTTTTATTTTCAGGAATTATGCAGATTAAATTTTTCGATTCTTTTGAGATGAAGAATTCCGCCCTTTACTTTTCTTTAGCGGTGAGTTTTGCCGGAAAAGAGAAATTAATTATTTTTAATAACATTTTTCACAATTAAAACAAAAGCAGTGCTTCTTATTGAAAAATTGTTTCTAAAAAATTTGAAGACCTTCTTTAGATAGACAATTCCTTTTATTAATATTTTATCCTATTTTTTTAGATTATCTGGAAAGTGAATTTTTTATTTTTAATAACATTTTTCACGATTAAAACAAAAAATATAAGTCTAACCAAAAAAATTTTTTCAAAAAAATTGATCCATATTAAATTTTAATGAAATTTTTTTTCTTAACCAAATGGTTGAATTTTCATACTGAGAATAATAATTTTCAATAAAAAAGTTTATTTTCATCCAAATAGTTGATTTTTTAACCGTTTTCAAGCAAAACAGATGAATTTTCCAAGAAAAAAGTTAATTTTCTACAAAACAGATGAATTTTAAACTAAGATTACGAATCTTTAGCCAAACAAATAAATGTTAAACAATGTATTCCAACCTTTAATTTAAAAAAATAAATTTTTACCCAGAGAAAACAAATGTAAAAGAATTTTCGTTATGTTTCAACCAAATAGTTGAATTTTCTATCATTTTCAAACGAAAAAAACAACATTTCAAGATAAGAGTTTAATCTAAAAAAAAGGCAAATTTGAAATCAGGAAAGAACAAAATTTTCCACTGAATTGCAGTATTTCTAAGTTAAAAGTATTATTTTTCCACAAAAAAGTTGTATTTTCAAACCCTGAAACTATAAACTTTCAACCAAATTAATGAATTCACAACCCAAAATATAATAGTTGATAGATATGTATATAAAATAATAATAATCATAAATATTTAAAAATTTTAATATTTATATGAATAAATATTAATTAAAAATAATCACAGAAACAATCAATCAAAAGATCCATTTTCTACTCCTAAGTGACCATTAAATTGACAGGTCGGCGTAATCCTCACGTGTCTTGCACACCAAACACAGTTTTTATTACACTTTCCCAATCGACGAATCTGGAACCAAATGATTGAATTTTCAAAGGAAAAAGACTAAACTTCAACCAGGAACAGTTGCATTTTCAAACATAATCTTACATTTTAATTTGAAAAGGTGATTTTCTATCCAAAAATACAAGTGTTTAATAAATCAGTTGATATTTTGATAAAAAAAGATTATATTTTAAGAAAGAAGTTGAATTTAGATTAATTGTAAAATAAAAATATAATTATTTTTCAAAGAAAAATAATTAGCTTTCAATAAAAAAGGATCAATTTTTAAGCAAAGAAGATGATTTTTAAACAAACCAGTTAAATTTTCAACCAAATAGTAGAATTTTTAACCAAGAAATGAATTTTTAGCCAAAAGGTGATATATTTGAGCAAATAGTTGAATATTCCATCCAAAAAGACGATTTTTAAAGTAAAAGAGAATTTTCGATCCAAAAAGTATCAATATTCGACAAAAAATATGACTTTTTAACAAAATAGGTGAAAAAGAAATATAATACTTTTTTTTATTTTTGATAAAAAGAAGTAACTTTCAATCGAAATAGATTTTTTGAACCAAGAGGTTAGTTTTGAACAAAAAAAAGGTTACTTTTTAAGAACGTAGTTCAATTTTCAATAAAACAAATAAACTTTCAAACAATTTGCAGAATTTTAAACTAAACACCAACAATATAATAGTAGACTTCTTAATATAAATTATTAACTTCAAATATAAAAGGTGAATTTTCAACAACTAAAAAAAAAAAGATTTTTCTATCAAAAGATACATTTTCAACAAAAAAAGATGAATTTTCTAAGAAAGTATAAATTTTCGTCCAGAAGCTATGACTTTTTCCAAAAAATCGTTGAATTTTCACAAAAAGTATGGTTTTTAAGTAAAAGAGAATATTTATTAAACAAAAATACAATAATAGACTGTTCAAATAAAAAAAATTAATTTTGAATTGAAAAAGATGAATGTTCAACCAAAAAATATAAATTTTCAATAAAAAAAAAAGAATTTTCTGCCAAACAATAAAATTTTTCGATCGCAAACGATTACTTTTTAACAAAAGACTTTAATTTTCAATAAAATAGTTAAATCTTTAACTAAATAGTAGAATTTGTAACCAAAAAGTAGAATTTTAAACCAAAAAAAAATTCATTAAAAATTCCACTCCTTGGTTGAAAGTTGAACGAATTTTGTTAAATTTCATTTTTTTTTCGTTGAAGATTCATAAATTTAGTTGAAACTTCGTTTTTTTGGTTAAAAAATTAAATTAAAAATTCGTTTTGTTGTAAACAAGTATTTTCAAACTACAAATTGAAATATTTTGCTAGAAAAGTCAACTGATTAATTGTAAATTAACTTTTTTGTTATTTCATGTTCTTGTTTTTAAAATTAAATTGTTTGATAGATACTTAGGCTTTTTGGCTTGAAAATTCTATAAATTGGTATAAAATTAAACTATTTTGTACAAAATTCGTTTTTGTTTTTATTGAAAATTCATTCGCAATGAAAATTAATCTACTCCATTTTTGGTTAAAAATGAAACTTTTTGGTGACAATATTATGTTTTTTTGTTGAAAATTCGTCTTTTTTGGATAGAAAAACACCTTTTTTTTGCTCAAAATCTAGTCATGTTGAAAATATATACTGTTTGGTAAATTCTAACCGTTTTTTATTTTTTTATTAAAGTTTTGTAGTGGAAATGTCAACTATAAAATTTTTTGATAAACATTAATCTTTTTTGTTGAAAATTGAACGATTTGCTTAACATTATTTTTCATTCTTGACTGAACATTTTTTCTTTGTAGAAAATTCGCTTTTTAATAGAAATTTCATCTCATTTTGATTAAAAATGTAACTTCTTAGTTGAAGATTGATCTATTTTGGTTGCGGATTAAACTGTTCTGTTAAAGATTAAAAAATTTGGTATAAAATTCAACTTTTTTGTAGAATATTCGGTTTTATCGTTGTTGTTTTAATTGAAAATTAATTTTTCTCAGTAGAAATTTATCTGCTTAATTTTTTGTTTAAAAATTGAACTTTTATGATTTAAAAATGTAGAGTATTTACATTTTTGTTTAAAAAATCAACAATTCGGTAACGGATTTAACTATCTTGTAAACAATTGAATGGTTTTGTAAGAAAATATTTTTTACTTTTTTGTAATTGAAAATTAGTTCTCAGTGAAAATGTAAGTATTCCATTTTCAGGCATGATTGTAATAATAAAGTCTTAACAAATATAGAGCAAATATTGTATCAACAAGTTGTAAGCTGACGAGAATAGATATAGTCAGAACATGGTAAGTAGTAGCATATAGAAAATGGATACACTCAGCACGTTGAAGACTGGAGAACGCAGATATAGATATACTGAATACATTGTAAGCCGTATAGTATATCTATATATATTCGTGACGTATGCGTATACAGAGACGTGCCAGCATGCAGAGACGTGCATTAGGCCCTATATAAAACGAAAGTACCAGCATGGGCCAGTTATTAGTTCTTCTCTATTCCTACGATTTTCTCGGACTCAAGCCGTCTAGTCCAGTGTCTCAAACCGGAATTCGTCGTGTATTGGTGTTTGTACCCTTGTGACAGTGTTGTGCACTGGGAAACCCGAGTCTGTAATTTCTCCCTTTGGATTACTCCTACACTCAAAGTTAATACCCAAGAATCAACCCACTTTTGGAACATTCAGCCTAATTTACACCCCCTCACTCTCTGCCACTACGCAGAGGTTATATTAGCAGTTCTAGCAACCTGGACCTTCAGTAATCGTCAATTATAATAAATTACTGGTAAGCAATGTTTATAGTCAGCTCTAAAATTCCTTTTGTTTAAACTCCTTGGCCTACAATAAATTTGATCCTTTTATTTTAAGGTACTGGCCAAGGACTAAATTCGTCTTCTGTTATCTTCGTGCTTTGTATAAATTCTATTTTTCAATTATTTACAATAAATTACTTACACATATTATTATTTGCTACTCTTTCCTCTTCCTTGTGCGAGATCTTCAATCTCAACTAAAACGAGGAATCTAATTAAAGAGGGAGTATTTTACGGTCTACATGACGTAACATACAACCTTTTTATGGTGCATCGGCCGGGAAACCAAAACAAAAGAGAGCCAGTATATAATTGAATTAAAATAAATTATTCTTCAAACATTTTTTTTTGCACAAAGAACTTGATCGAAGACAGATAATTTATATTATACGTTTATTATTGCTTTTTAATATGTACAAATTTATAGCAAATGCCGAATAAAAAACCTATAGACTTAGGGAGTTGTCGACAAAATATAACTAGAAATTTGGCGAAACAAAATCCTCAATTAGCTCAGGAGGTAGATTTTTATCAGAAAGGGCTTGATAAGAAAAATACACTTAAAATAAATCAGGAATTAAATAAATTAGACGTTGAATTCGGTAGTGATACATCCGAAAATAGTGCTTTTGATTGCTCTGGAAATATTACCTTAGTTAACACCAATTTGAGTTTAATTAGTGGTTCTTTAGACCAAAATAAAACTTTAACTTTTGATGATGTCATAGATTACCAGACCAATATTAAATCATTGTTAAGTTCAACGCTTTCTCAACAAAATAATAGGGAAATACAAAAGGCCTCAATTCAGAAGTTTAATCGCGAATCGATCGTAAGCGAACACGATAGTGACGACGTAGCAAGTCACGAAGACTCGACGAAACCAATAAATATGACATTACCAACCAATCAGCAAGTTTCTCTTCGCGACGCGCTTGAAATAATCCCTATTTTTGACGAAAGTAACATCCCTTTAGCCCATTTCATAGAGGGATGTACTGAGGCAAAAGCCGTAATTCCTATACAGGCTCATGAGAATCTTGCTAGATTGGTTAGAAGTAAATTAACTGGAGAAGCGCGATGATGCATATTTGGAAACACTTTTTGAACTTTAGATGAATTAATTGAAAAACTGTAAAAGGTTTATTCCCCCCGCAAAAAGTGTATACCAGCTGCAAGGAGAACTAGGTAATATATTTATGTGGGATAAGGAAAACGTGATATCATACGCTGCGCGAATAAAAGAATTAGCGGATAGGATCGAGGACGCGCATAAATTAGGCAATGATGGTGCTACAGATGATACATTTAAAGCAAATTTAGAAGATGATGTTAATAAGTGTTTTAAAAGAGGATTACGTTCAGAAATCGAAATAAGATTAAAAGATAAAGTAGGTGAGACTTTCCAAACTCTTATCATCGAGGCTCTCGAAATAGAAAGAAAGCTGAATGCATGTTCAGAATTGCGGAAAAATAAGACAAATAAATCTTTAGAAGAAGCATCAGATTCGCGAGTTATTACAAAAAATAATAAATTTAATGTTGCTCAGGACATTATAATATCATGTTTAATTGGTGGAAAACTAGGACATATGACCGAAAAATGTTATTATCTTGAGAACTTTCGAAAACAGATATTTTCCGAAAATCGCTCAATTCAAAACCAATTTTTACGAAATAATCCTCAAGGAAACTTTAATAATTACAATAAATGGAATTCGGCACAAAATCGAGATTTTGCACAACGACGGAATCAAAACTTTAAACCAGGACAAAATTAAAATTTTAGACCTGAATCAAATCAAAAATTCGGAACCCGACAAAATCAAAACTTTGGATATTAATAGAATCAAAATTTCGCAAACAGGCCAAATCCAAATTTTAGGTTCGGGCAAAATCCAAATTTTAGACCAAGACAGAATCAGAATTTTGAACCTGGACAAAATCGAAAGGGGAACAATTTTGAAAATGCAAATAATCGGCAGATCCATCAATATTCGACCCAAGAATCTAAAATTATTTGCAACTTTTGTAATAATCCTGGTCACATCGCTAGAGATTGTTATAAAAAAAATAGGTATTTACAAAACCGAAGCGGACCACAAAACTCTCAAAATAATACGCAGAACCAGGAAAACTCCCACGCTATTCCCCCAATGGGTGCTGGGAGGAAGGCGCCGAATCATTAACTAAAGCACCTACCGAAATTAAAATTAAGGAAAACGATATCAAAATATATCTCAGTAGGAATAATATAATTCCTTCGATCATGATATCTGCCGATTATCTAAAAAACCCGGCACGTATGATGATCGACACTGGCGCTGGTCGAAATCTAATTAAAAGAAGTGCGATCGACCCTGGACTAAAAGTAAATAAAAATGAGGTATTGAGATTAACAAGAATTAATGATTTACCTGTTTATACTCTAGGTCAAATTGAGGTCGTGATATTTGGATTTTTAACTATATTAAATATAATTCCTGATGATGTACCAGTAGATGGAGATGGTGTCTTGGGCTCTGAATTCTTCCTTAATAATAAAGTAAATATAAATTATACATATAAATGTATTGAAATTAATGATGCAACTTATCCTTTTGAACAAACTGGCATTATCATAATCCCGGTAAGAAAAATTTTTGATTATTATGTTAAAATAGAAAATACGGAAAAGGCAGAAGGTTATATACCTCAATTATCAATTGGAGAAGGCATTTTTGTGGGCCAAGCCATCGTAAAAAATTGTGGAGGTAAGGTCTATGTCAAATATGCAAATATAAATGAGCAATGGTGAAAACCTGCCTAATTTAATGTTTTTTTGAAATCCGATGAAAATTCTAACCATTCTTGCAAATTTCAAAAGATCACGGGTAAAGAAAGAGTAGAAATTATCAAAAAACTACTACGATTAGATCATTTAAATATTGAAGAATATGAGCACGTTGAAAAATTAATAATTAAAAATGCAGACTGTTTCCATATTCCGGGAGAATACTTAGAACCTACAAACATACTTCAACACTCTATACCAACAACAGATAATTGTCCTATTTTTTCACGACAATACCGATTCCCTCCAGTCCACAAGGAAGAAATCATTCGCCAAGTGGATGAATTATTAAAGAATAATGTAATAAAACCTTTACAATCACTTTATAATACACCAATCTGGATTGTTCCAAAAAAGCAAGACTCACAAGGAAAAAAGAAATGGCGTATGGTGCTTGATTTTAGGAAATTGAATGAAAAAACAATTGGTGATTCATATCCTCTACCAAATATTCATGATATTTTAGATCAGTTAGGATCCGATCGTTATTTTTCTGTTTTTGATTTAGCAACTGGTTTCCATCACATAAAAATGGATCCTAAAGATGCACACAAAACCGCATTCTCAACTCCTTATGGACATTATGAGTTTGACAGAATGCCTTTTGGTTTAAAAAATGCACCAGAAACCTTTCAACGACTAATGGATTTAGTTCTAACGGGACTTCAGGGAACGGAACTTTTTGTTTATCTTGATGACATAGTGATTTATGCAAATACTTTAGAAGAACATGAATTGAAATTTAATGAACTCATAAGTCAATTACGAAATGCGAATCTTCATTTACAACCCGACAAGTGCGAATTTCTACGACACGAAGTAGGATATTTGGGACACATAATAGATCAAGACGGAGTGCGACCTGATCCAAAGAAAATCATGGCAGTGAAAGATTTCCCAACTCCTAAAAATCAAAACCATATAAAACAATTCTTAGGGTTAGTAGGATATTACCGTAGATTCATAGAAAATTTTGCTAAGATAGCAGCCCCAATAAACCAGCTCCTTAAAAAGGACATATCATTTAATTGGACCGAAAAACAGAAACAAGCGTTTAATATTTTGAAGGATAAATTGTGCCAAGAAACCACTATTAATCCAACCCGATTTTTCAAAACCTTTCATTGTAACTACAGATGCATCAGGTTATGCGATAGGCGGAATACTTTCGCACGGTAAAATCGGTAAAGACCAACCAATTGCGTACGTCTCAAGATCACTAACTGATACTGAACGCAAATATGACACATATGAAAAAGAAGCTTTAGTGATAGTCTACTCTGTAATATATTTTCGCCCTTATTTGTACGGACGAAAATTTACCCTCGTTACAGATCATAAGCCCCTTGTTTGGTTTAAAAATTCTAAAGATCCTTGTTATCGAGTATCAAGATGGCGATTAAAGCTCGCCGAATATGATTATGACGTAGTCTATAAGGCAGGTAAATCAAATGTTAATGCGGATGCGCTTTCGAGAAAGCTCGTTCTGAGAAACGATTAAACCGTAGAAACTAATATAATTTCGGTAAATAACTCAACAATTGAAAAATATAATCCTATCAATTATATGAAATCCACGAACTTCGAGAACCATACAAATTCAGATTCCGAAGAAGATATCGAATTAAATAGCAAATCTTTTGAGGAAAATATTCCGGTATTTCTTCATAATTTAATAAGTAAAGAAACACTAAATGAAATACAAAATGTAAATTTTGATAGTTCAATACAAAAAATTCTCTACCTTTTAATTTTACTCCTAATCCCAAAAATTATAATGAAAAACGAACCTCTCTGTCAAACTTGGAACACTGTAGTTACAAGAGGATAAAAGCAAAAATACAAAGAGCAAGCACAAATTAATGAAAAAATTGAAAATAAAGGTAAGTCACATAAGGATGTTGAGGAAGAATACTTACCTGCATCGCATGCTGTCAAAAAAGCATGAGGTAGACCCAAGAAAGCTGTGCTCACAAATCTAAGCAGCTCGCAAGCCTTGAAAAAGAGAGGCAGACCAAGAAAAGAGGCAACCACTGGTGAGTCTCTAAGTTTAAAACAGAAAACGCAAACAAACTTTGAATCTGAAAATGAATCTGACTCAGGTACGGAATACTCTAATTACTCAGAAAGGCAAATTATAAAAAAGAAAAAGAAAAACTATAAAAAGTCCAAGGCAAAGCCTGCTGCACGACAAGAAGAAAAAGAAAATGAGGATGAAGATAATTTCTCAACTTCAGAAGATGAGGTTCTAAGCCACGAAAATTTTCCAAAATTTTCAGATGAGGAAAACTTTGTTGACGCAGGAAATATCCAAGAACTTGCGGAACCAGAAAATCTTATTCCAAAAGGAAAAAGCACGAAAAATCCCGAAAATGTTCACGAGACAAATGAAGATAATTTAGAAAATAATAAACCTTCCCCAGAACCCCCTCCTTCAAATACCCAATCAAATGGACAAACATATTTACAACAAAATGCCGTTGAATGTCGTGATCAATTAACGATGCGCAAAGATAATTACGCTTATTTTGTTGCAACTGACGGTGCTCCACGGGATAATGGATCAAGAGCCTTGTCAAGACGTGGTATTTTACCTAAGTTCGGTCAACTTGAGAGAGGACTTGCTAAAGAAATAAGAAAAGGACAGCAGTATCATTTAGCCCTTCCGATTGAAACTGATTTTAAAGAGAATTTGTCAGACACTTTAAACAATATTAAACTTACAATACTTTCTTTGCATTCAATATCAGAAAGACTGAATTTACGATCTATTAGTATCGCAAAAACTTCACAAATTAATCATATAGGTTGGAATGAAATACGTGAAATTTTAATTTCAACTTTTTCCAAATCTTCTACGAAAATTATTATATGTACACGAATAGTTCAATATCCAACGAAGGAACAGCGAACTGAATTACTTGAAGAGGCACATTCTTCAGCTTAAGGAGGACATAAAGGAGTTACAAAAACTTATCATCGAATTCGTCAGAATTATTATTGGGAAAATTTGAAAATTTATATTAAGAAATATATTCAATACTGATTACAGTGTCAAATTAAAAAATTATTTCGCGTAAAAACTAAAAATCCCATGATAATAACGGACACGCCTGGAACCGCATTTGAAAAAATTTCAATGGACATAGTTGGCCCACTTCCCCAAACAACATTAGGCAACGTAAACATTTTAACCATTCAAGATAATTTTACAAAATATGCTTTAGCTCTGGCAATTCCAGACGCCAAAGCTTCAACAGTAGCTGATATTTTTGTTAAAAAATTTATTAGCATTTACGGTTCTCCAAAAGCACAATCAAACGGGTCTCTTGAACGATCACACCATGTGTTATCAGAATATCTTAAACAATTCGTTTCAAAAACTTCCGAATGGGATGACTGGCTTGAATTAGCCATGTTTTCTTATAACGCAAGTGTCCACGAAGGTACAAAATGTACACCATATGAATTAGTTTTTGGAAAACTAGCTCGTCAACCATCAAATGAACCTCTATCAAAAAAAATTGTAAACTTACGACGATTACCTAAAAAATTTTATAACAAAATTATATGAAATGAGATCTCAAGCGAGACAAAATTTAATTGCGGCTAAGGAAAAGTCAAAAATATATCACGATCGAAAAGTTAATCCATGAGAAATAAATACTGGAGATAACGTATTTTTATTAATTGGAAAGGAACCCAAGAAAAAATTTGATGATCAATATAAACGACCTTACGAAGTTATAGAGATATTATGAAAAGGAAACGTGAAAATTGACATAAAAGGCAAACCTTTAGTAGTACACGTCAATAGACTTAAGCGTTCACATATAAAATGTTAAACCATTAATAATAATTAAACGACAACCCCTTATCATTTTAAATATTTCAGATGGATCCCATCCATTGTCAACGTATAGACTCTCTTATCGTCGTTTTTATGCATCAAATTGATCTGCTTATGTTATGGCCATATTTATTCCACACGGAAATATTCAAAAGAAATGACAGTGATATTCCTAAATGGGTACAAAATCTTAGAAGCATAGAAACAACTAGTCACATAATCCTGAAAATTAAAACAAGAGAACCAAAAGCCTATGAAAATTTGATTCTGAGTCTTCAATTATCGGATCACGGAGTTTTAGCAGACGTATTAAAATATATGCAGTAAAATATTTATTTCAGACAAATGGATCCAATTCATCGCAAACGAATCGAGGCTCTTATTGATGTATTTGCTTATTCAGTCGACATGATTGTTCTCTGGCCATTTTTAATTCAAACTGAAATTTTTAATCACGATGATAGTCACATTCCAGAATGGAGTACGGATCTTGCCAACCCATTTACAATTAGAGACATTATGTTAACAATTAGAACAAGAGGACAATACGCATACAAAAATCTCATCCTCGCTTTGCGCTTATCAGGTCACGTATTACTGGCCGACGTTCTAGCTCTGATAAAATAGGTATCTAGATTTTTTTTAACAAAAAAATATATCACTCTACAATGTACTATGCATGGCAATAAATCATCAGAAAGGAAAAATATAAACATTAAACACGTTCATAATAAAAAAAAATAATGACGTTATAAAAAATATCCACAAATAGAACTAGTCGCTAATTTGGGACCTCCTTTTTCCAGAAATGGATTTACGAGGCTTCCTTTTGGTTCTGTTCACTACATACTTACATTATACAACAACAATCCATGCCATCGTGGGATATGATTGTAGCCCGAACCAACTGAATATAACAACCGTATCATTATTAGAGGTAGGAGGATGTGATATACCTGCACCAAAACTAAACATCGAGTCGGTAAACATACAATTATTGCAAATAACCGATTATAGCAATACAAAGGTCATACAGTGTAAAGTAGAAGTAAAGCGGGAAGTAAAATATAGTGGTATGCATTCTCACGTATCGTCAGTAGCTAACGGGTACAAAGAATATATACACGAAGTCTCACATGAACAATGCGATTTAATGCATAAAACGGGAGTATTAACAGTAAGAGACTAAAAGCAACTTTTCGGGTTAACTTCAAACAATTCATTTTCTCATACTCTAATGATAGCAGGTACCACGACTCATTGGGGGAAATGTTCAGGTACTACATTCTCAGACCCTTTCGGCAATTGGGATTACGTTGTTGTCGAAGTAACTTATAAAATATCATTGCGAGATTATTACGCGACTATTAATTTAAATGATGATAAGATTCACTTAAGTTCGGGTGTAGTATGTACAGTATCAGACACCACTTGTATTGACGTGGAAGGAGGCTAAACCTTTTGGAACCCATTACCAACTGAATCATGTAATTTCAAAAAATATGAATTATTATACTCCGGGTTAGCAAATAAAACTTATGACAATACTACAAGAAACGAAATATTATATTCACTGGTAACAGATGATATAACATTTGTATTGACATACAAGTCATTAATGCCTGTATGCAATATCTTGCTGATGAGAACCGAGCACCCAAAGCTATTAATGTATGAAAATAATCAGGGCCTATCTGTTTTTGAAAATCAAAAAATCGCAGTAAAAAATATGGATATTTTTACATATGTCAATTCAAAATTTGTTTACGTAGAAAGACACCTTCGCACAGAAGTAAAGCAACTTTATCGAGATGTTCTAACTGAAAAATGTAAACTTGAACAACAAGTATTTAGACATTCACTAATTTTGGCTACTCAGGCACCCGACGAATTCGCTTATCATTTGATGAAAGGACCGGGTTATATGGCAGTAGTAGCAGGGGAAGTAGTCGATATAGTTCAATGTGTTCAAGCCGAAGTTGTTTTTCGAGAAACTAAAGAATGCTATATGCAACTCCCAGTATTCAAAGGAAATCGAACATTTTTTCTAACGCCACGTACCCATATTATTTCAAATAAAGGCACTCAAATAAGTTGTAACACATTTGTTCCATCAATGTATTTGTTTGGTGAAAAATGGTTTAAAATGTTACCCAATCCTATTGAAGGGCCAACATCTAATGTTATGATGCCCAAAACACAGCCCACACGGGAATACACAAATCCCTCATCTTTGGCCACAAGTAGCATATATTCACAAGCCGATCTAGATAAATTAAGATATCATATTATGTTTCATGCGGAGAAACCTATGGTTTTAAATACCTTAGCAAGAGGAATAATGGGACAACCCACAAATAAGCAGGGGATGTCTGTATTTAACCTCTTGGATGAAGACACAATAGATAGGATCGCTCAATCAGCATGGGGAAAATTCTGGACTATTTTTAGAAAACTTTGGTACAGCTAGTGCAGGATTAATAGGAATAATAATCATATTTAGAGGAATCAAATTAATTGCAGATACCTTAATCCACGGTTACACTCTACATAAAATATTCGGCTGGTCATTATATCTTTTAGGAGCGTTTTGGGACTCCGTGACTAATTTATTGTTACACCTAGGAAAGCGACCACCTGCTAACGGACCCAATACCATAGAATCACAGGCACCTATAGCATCAGCACCACACGCACACATAGAAGCACAGAGCACTCCATTGAACATCTCTCGCTATCTTGACTCCAATACAGGTAAAGAAGAAGCTATCCCACTCACTACAGAAGCTACTCTATATCCTCATTCACAACTCAAGGAAGCTCGTAGTACAATTAACTACTCAATTCAACTTTAAACTTTCCACAGCATGTCGCATGAATCCTATACTACTCTTTTGAATAATTTTCTTCAACAAAAAGGAGAACCTCCTCTAGAATACAAGTTATCAATTGCCTTAGATTCCAACAATGAATATCATATTCGAGTTCAATTGCAGTATCAAATGTATGTAGTTATTAGTACTGGAAAAGATGAAGATTTAGTCAAACAAAATGCAGCACGAAGTCTATTAATGGCAGTGACAGATGGTACAGAATATAAATTAGAGTCATTTCGACCTTCCTTCAGTAGCGAAATATGCGAGAAATTGCAAAGACCATGTGCACTGCGCAATCTTCCACATCCTCAATTTACTACATTACATATTAAAACATCAACTGAAAACTCTACTTGGATAGCAATTTGTACTGTTCAGGATATTAAACAAACAGGAATGTCCGACTCACTTAAAGAAGCGAAAAATTTTGCTGCTATAAAAGTAATTCATTTAATATCAAATAGAGGTCTCCTTAATTCAACTTACGAAGCAATTTTAGCGAACTCACTGCAAAACTTTCATATTTCTGTGCATGACTCTTCTATGAACTTACCAAAAATTCCTGCAAACAACTCTATGAATGCTCTAGAAAAAAACTCCACTCTTCCTCCTGAAACAACTCCTGCATTTACTTTCTTTGACACTGTAGACCGTTAGACAGATACTAATTTCACAAAAAGAAGAAGACTTGGCAGAATTCCAAAACCCTGTTTACCAACTAAACATTTTTATGTACCCCTCGATAAGCCAGGGCCATCTGGAAAAAGTTATAAAAAATGTTGTAAATGTAGATTCAGGCCCCCAAATCAACATCATAAACGTTAATTAAAGTACCGTACTTCAGGTACACAACTTCAATGGAGCAGTATTACGAAGAAGTTACCCACACCCCAAGATATCCAAGGAAATTAACCAGATCTAACTCCATGGGAATTCTAAATCACGTGGAAATTCTCAAGAATTTTACTATCAAATATGGATTACCATTGCCACAAACGATAACCTATCCAGATTAACATTCGCGATCGCATTCGTTTTTTCTCGCGCAAGCCTCTACTTTAGAACACCTTGTAATTCAAAGCGGTAAAACAAAAGAGTTAGCCATAAATAAAGCAGCATTAGGACTCCTTAAATTATTGATACAATATTACGATCTTTGTGATAAAGATGACACAGAAACATATCCCAAGAAGATCAAGACAAAAGATCAGGAAGTTCAAACTGACAAATTCTTGCCATTACTGTAATACCCAAGTACATTCTACAAAAGAATGTCTTAGGAATATCATAAAAAAGGTTGATAAAACAACGCAAATCTCGCCCCCTACTCAGTTACGAAATTCTCAATTTCTGAATCGACTCCTTCGAGCATTCTCGAAACAAACTTCTAGACCTAAAACCATTCAATTATAAAAACACTGTTTTATAATAATTTTGGTTTTCTTGTTACAGGCTTCCGAGAAGCACAATAAATTCAAAACTTCAACTTTCACCTGGTATCTTCTTGATATTATTTCTAGTTATCCCATCTGATGCGACAACCTCGTACATCGATTCTATTTTTTCGAACTCATTAGGCGTTTATCTTGAGCCTATTATCGATATTCAAATTCTCTCGGAAGAATATCAATTTTTGTCATTACTTTCTAATCAAATATATAATATTAATACCCGAAGATAATTTATTTCTTACCCCTAACCAGATCTCTCCAAATATAAATTTTTTTTCTCTAAAATCATGTCAAGGGTCGAAGACTTTAACGAGCAAATCGGGTTTAATGCCAAGTTCAATAATCATGCCTTTGAAAATCTAACAAAAGATTTAGAAGAGACTATTGAATCCTATGCCTCTCTTTTACGAAAACTCCTAGAAGCCCTCACGCATACAGTTACAAATTCATGGCACCCTCTACTCTTTCCCAACTCTTTCCTTAATTTCAAACTAAGCCTCTCGACCTCTTTTTTCTTTAACATTCTTCCGTTTTCAAAAATTAAACACTTTATTGTAAAAAACTATTTAGTTTTCATGTTAACTATTCCTGTACCTACTTCAGATAAATTCCATGTATTCAAGCCGCATGCATTTCCTATTTTCTTCGACATTAATAACAAACACACTTTGTCAATTCACCATAAACCTCAAATTTATTACCTTGCCCTTTCATCAAATAATGCAAACTATTTTATAGCAGACAACCCTATAATTGTCAATTCTTTGTAAATATTAACAAATATTACTTCTGGAGTCCATTACAAACTCATTATGGCCGGCTCTATTCAACCTTTTTTCCAAAACGATTTCAATTATACTGCCCTGAAAAACGAGACGTTTTCATTGATGTCATTGATTGTCAAAATATTGGATACTTCAATTTCAATACAAAAATCAACTCTTTCACTTTCCTCCATCAGTTCTTTGCTATAAAATTATTCAGTGCAACAACTCCAGTTACTTAAAAGAATACTTTATCATTTTGAGCATAAGGAAAACATGCCATTATCTCTTCTTGAAGACGAAATATATATCCTAGAAAAACTTTCACTTATTTTTAAAATTGGAAAAATTAATAAAAATTTTAAAAACCGAGAACCAATTATGACGGAAATAAAACACATAACTTCATTAGGTTTGACGGACAAGCTTTTACTTGACGAAATCAAATTTCAGTTTAAAAAAAAAAAACAACAATAACAAAAAAAAACAGGAAAAACCAATTATGACGGAAATAAAACACATAACTCCATTAAGTTTGACGGACAAGCCTTTACTTGAGGAAATCAAATTTCAGTTTAAAAAAAAAAAACAACAATAACAAAAAAACTGGAAAATTGAGATCTAAGATTACATAATTATATATCAAGTTACTTCTAAAACAAATTAAATCTAACAACCACAAAATAAAAAAAAATAAATAAAAAATAAATAAACCAACAAAAGCAAATTCAAAAAATATATGTATATAAAAAAACAACACAAAAAAAATATAATAAAAAAACTGTTATCAGAAAATAAATACATATAATAATTTCTGTTTTTACATTACTAACATAAATTACTATAATTTAATCAGGTAATTTCGCTCCTTAAAATTATATTTAAATTATTCACGTAATTCGATCTAATTTAATCAGAATATCACTTTTTTTAACACTATTTTTTTTCTTTCTTCTTTTAGTCATCATATTTACACTATGGACAAAATATAAGCCATATTTATGGATAATAATAACCTAAAATTTACAATCACTTAAATTCTATCAGTCTTCGGAATCACTCAATTCATGATACTGAAAAAAAGACCAGATTTGAGAAAAATTGAATATTAAATAAAGAAAATTATTTCATTTTTAAATAATCTCACCTCTTCGATTTCATTGTTCATTATCCTATATCTACCTTCATTGAATAGGAAAATGGAATTTAAATATATATTTTTGAACATTTCTTGTAAATATCTTTTATTTGTTTCAATTCCTGGCATATTTAGCATTAACCAGTGCCAAGGCATTAGGACTGTTGTTGTCTTCAGAGAAATTTCCCGATCCTCTCGAGATAATTTCCAAGTCGTTTTTTGACCTGTTCATTTCTCTTGAGAACTTCCACTCTAAAATTATAAAAATAATCATTAAAATTATTACTTTTTAAAATATATAACCCCCTTTATATAAACATTAATGATTAAATTAATTCTAAACTCACCCTAACAATCTCGGAACCTCGAAATAGTCAGCGCATTCCACCTGATCAAAAGAGTATTTCGGCTTCTGGATTTTTCTTAAATTTTTTAGAAAGTGGCGCCGAATACTCGTCAACCGTCATCCTTCTCACGCTTTTCCATTCAGGCGGAATTTTTACGGCTAATTGACCCAACGGCATGTCCATATTTTTTTTGAATTTTCTTTGTCCATTCTTCAACCAGCGAATAAGTTTAAAATTTGCAAGCTAAAATTAATCAAATCAAAAAAAATATATAAAATTCTATAACCATTATATAATAATATTTTTTTAATTTAATATTAAATTTATAAGCTTACTTTTTCTAATTTTCTTTCATTGGAAATACGATAAAACTGCGGATTAATAAAAAAACTCCATCAGATCCGTGAATTATGAATTGACTTCTGACCCTATCCATCAATTTTAATTTTTCGTGTGTCTCCAAAATCTTTCATTCATCTGGACATTCAATATCCATATTTTGGAGGAATAAAGTTATTTTTTCATCTTCTACATTCCGGAATAAATTGTTAAATCGTTCTTTATCAATGTTTGAAATTGCCGTAATGACGAAATTAGTCACCGGCACACTTTCTATCCTATTTTCGTCCATTATTTCACCATTTTTTTCACTAATATCCGCATTGTTATAATCCACCAAATGCAATACTTCATTTAAAAGATTTTCAAAATCCTCACTCACTGCTTCTTCCACGTTCTCACTCACTTTTTTCTCATGCACTTTCAACCCAACCTCTTCCAAATCTCTTATAACCTCATTAAAATCGCAAGAACTTTTAATTTTTTCAAAAAAATCAAAACAATCAATATAAAAAGAATCTAATTGATCTTGACTCATGGTTTGTTTTCGTTTTTTTCCCTTCTATAATCACGATAAAACTCTGATAGACAAAACTCTGTGTCTTGATCAAAATATGAGATCCCCGAAAAACCAAATCTTAAAATTTTACGACTTTTCAACCAATCTTTTTCCTGCATTTTCTCTTCTTCAAGTTAACTACTAATTTTGTCGTAAACATCCTAAGATATAGGTTCCCGTTCAATCCACATTATCTCAATCGACGGGACTCAGTTTTATTACAATCTCTATACTATTAGAAGAATAGTTCTTGCAAAATAATCACTTTTGTCAATGTAAAAATTATTTTTCTGATGGGAAGCTACATAATTTTACTAGTTTTTTTATAAGTAGTTTAATTACATCCAATTTTTTATTTTTTTATTTTTAATGCATACCTGTTTTATGAAAATTACGTAAAATTGGATTTTCCTTTGACATTTTGTAGAATAATGATCCCGACTGCAAAAGAACCAGCATTTACCAACTCAAGATTTATAGATGGCGTTCTTCCACGCAACCATCCTATTTTTTACGGTCATTTGATTAATAATTATTGTTTCGAGATGGAACCAACAATTGTTTTTATTTATTGTAATAACAAAACAATGAAACGTTTCTGCCCTGTTTGTTTTGAAACATTAACACAAGGAGAACAAGAAGAATTAGATTTTTATTTAGAATGGCATTCTATGGCTAAGTTTAATATATACACTAAATGCTATAGTTGCGGCGTGGAACTAATTAAACCACGATGCAAATCAACTGAATGTTTGTTATGTATCGAAGAATTTCTGGTTAGCAGGAAGGCCATTTTAAGAAATGAAGAGGTTATGGTAACAGAACATTCATAATTTGTTTTAATCCCCCTCTTTATGTAACTCTCTTACTTCTTTTTTTCTTCTTTTCTTCTAATCCATATATATATTTAATGCATGTTCTGACAAATAAAAAAAAAATTTTTATATTTCTCTTCAGAAATGACGCCCCCAACCGAAAAATTCCATTAGAAGCAGACAGAGCAGAAATGATAACGACAACTTTCCAAGTCAATTTTAATACATATGCTGAGTTGATGCGTTTCTTTTGTTGCTCAGTGTTGATAGGTATACTATTGACCTATCAACACAGAAAATATGGCACTTTTATTTGCAAGGAGTGCTATGACACAAAGATTAAAGAAACGGAACAATCAGATTGCGCACAACTAATCGACCCTCATTTAGCTTCCGAATCGCCACACCTTCTTTACTGTTGCGTCTGCAAAAGACAATTATTTGTGGTTCGCATTCGGGCACAAGACTGTGAAACATGCGTTCGCAAATTGCTTCACGGAAAAAAAATTCGATCATTGAAAATAAAAAATAATTTTTTTTTGAATTTAGTGCCAAAATTACGTACATTTTGCAACCTAACGTAATGCTATTATCGATAAATACGATTTTCATATTTTAAATGCGAATTTAATATTATTGTTGTAACGCTGCATATTTGAATAAATTTTACTTCAAAATCTACGATATGTTGTATAAAAATGAAGAATAAATAAAATAAATAAATGAAGAGTTTCTCTAACTACTGGTCGAATAAAAATCATCTACCATAACACCATGTAATTCAAATTAATTACCGATGCCATGTTATCTACAAATCAAAAGATTGATGTTTGTCTTTTACAGATAACATGGCAATGGAAAGAAACCTCTCGAAATCTTCAGGTGTACAAACCCTTAATGAAATAAGCACCGAATACGATTTTTCGAAACCCATTTTCATTGTTAAGACATTAGGTCACCACGCCGAATTGCCACCATTTGCGGCAAAATGCATAATACATAAAAATAATGTAAAATTTGTATATGAAGGTGAGCCTGCATCTACAAAAAAGGATGCGAGACAAATTGCTGCCCGCTATATGTTAGAAGCGTTAGCAGCAAAATTTATGTTTTGCGAAGAAAATTATACTGAAGTACAGAGCAAAATTAATCATAATGTAAATGTGAACATAATTGCCGATGCTCAAGTTTGTACAAGTAAAATAAAACTTCACAAATGGTCGAACGCATGTGTAGAAACTATAGATATAACATGTAATTTTGCATTTTAAGACACTAAAATATAATTTTGTATTAACCGTTGTTATATATGTTCTTTTTATAAATAAAAACACATATGGAATAATTATACCTACATCTTTAATCTTGTATTTATGACGACCCTTCTACCATACGTTCGAACGAGGAGTTCGCACCATGTGGGACTCTGAAGCCCCACCTGGACGCTTAATCCGGCATTCGACTTACGGTGGAGGTGTCACGTCCCGTGACGTATATATATTTTAATATATTTATTTATATATTTGCATTTTATAATAATAAAGTCTTAATAAATATAGAGCAAATATTGTATCAACAAGTTGTAAGCTGACGAGAATAGATATAGTCAGAACATTGTAAGTAGTAGCATAT
>NC_046664.1:80337112-80393014 GCF_010883055.1 Belonocnema kinseyi | reverse complement strand
GATCCTTTTATTTTAAGGTACTGGCCAAGGACTAAACTCGTCTTCCGTCATCTTCGTGCTTTGTATAAATTCTATTTTTCAATTATTTACAATAAATTACTTCCACATCTTATTATTGGCTATTCTTTCCTCTTCCTTGTGCGAGATCTTCAATCTCAACTAAAACGAGGAATCTAATAAAAGAGGGAGTATTTTACGGTCTTCATGACGTAACATACAACCTTTTTATGGTGCATCGGCCGGGAAAACAAAACATAAGAGAGCCAGTATATAATTGAATTAAAATAAATCCTTTTTATAAACATATTTTTTTTGCACAAAGAACTTGATCGAAGACAGATAATTTATATTATACGTTTATTATTGCTTTTTAATATGTGCAAATTTATAACAAATGCCGAATAAAAAACCTATAGATTTAGGGAGTTGTCGACAAAATATAACTAGAAATTTGGCAAAAAAAAATCCTCAATTAGCTCAGGAGGTAGATTTTTATAAGAAAGGGCTTGAAAAGAAAAATACAATTAAAATAAATAAGGAATTAAATAAATTAGACGTTGAATTCGGTAGTGATACATCCGAAAATAGTGCTTTTGATTGCTCTGGAAATATTACCTTAGTTAACACAGATTTGAGTTTAATTAGTGGTTCTTTAGACCAAAATAAATTTTATTTATTAGATATTATTATAATTATTATTAATAAATATGTGGTGTTAGTAAATTACTTTGGCCAAAAAAAAAACTTGAAAAATAATTTTCTGTATGGATCTGCATGAGATATAACCCGAAAGACCAGACAAACAAATTAATTGACGAGATCTGATGGAAAAGAAAGAAAATTATATTGGAAGTAATATTTAGAATTTTGGATTATTAATAATAGGATTATATAATTTAAAGAAAATATACATTTTACTCTAAAAATATGATTTTTTTATCATGTATATCTACTTCAATATTTCATAACAATAGTTATGACATTTGCTTATTATCGTATGCTAATTCTGACACTGACAAGACAGTTGATCGAAATGTACGATTTTTCGAGAAGCTCGCTTATATGAGACGAGATAAGATGAGATTTTATAAAAAATAGACGATAGTTTTTCTTATTTCTGCTTACTTCTCACATTTCTTGCTCAAATGCAACACTGCTTTTGAATCAGTTTATTTTTAAAAAAAGTTCGATATTATTAATAGTTATCGAGAAGTGTTTGCGGAATAAAATTGTTTCTGTTTGAAGCATGAACTTGGTTCGTAAAAATGATTTTGTTTTTTTACTCTTGTCTATTTGTAGTTTGTTTTATTATTTAACTCTTTTCGGTATACATTTTTTAGGGAAACGGGTTTTCATGAAAATTGGTATACACGGGTTTTTTGGAGTCGCTAATCACGAATTCGAACTCAGATTTTAAAAAATTCAAAATGGCGGATTCAATATGGCGGCTAACATTTGACATATTTTTTTCTGAAAATTGGTATACGGAGGATCTGGGATCACTGATCACGAATCTGAACTCAGAAAATTCAAAATGGTGGATCCAATATGGAGACTTAAATTTGGAATATTTTTGGATTTTTTTAGAATTGGTATACAGGGGTTTTTTGGAGTCGCTAATCACGAATTCAAACTCGGATTTTTAAAACTCAAAATAGCGGATCCAACATGGCGGCCAAAATTTGGAATTTTTTATTTTGAAAATTGGTGTACAGGGATTGTTGGTATTTCTGTTCACCAATTTGAACTTAGATTTTCAACATTCAAAACGGCGGGCCAAAATTCAAAATATTTCTAAATTGTTTTTTGAAACTTAGCATAGGCAGGAGGTCGCTGATTTTGAATCTGTATTCAAAATGACAAATATTTAGAATATTAAGGTTTGAAAAAATATACACCTACTCACCTAAAACATAGATTAGTACCAATTTTCTGAATTTTCAAAATCTAAATTCAGATTCGTGATCATATTCGGACCCATATTGGGTCCGCCATTTTGAATTTTTCAAATCTGTGTCCAGATTCGTATTCAGCGATCCCAAAAACCTTTATGTACCCATTTTCATAAGGAATTAATGCAAAGTTTTTTCAATAATGAATTTTTTCAACAAAAAAGACTTTTTCATTTTTGTTTATAAGTATTAACAAATTATTAAAAAAATTTAGACCCTTCGCACAAAAATCTTCTAAAATTGAACCACTTAAAAAACGATAATTTATAGTTTAAAAAAATTAAAATCACTAATAAGTTAACTAATTAAATTTAACCTGAAATGTCTTCAGTTACTTGAATCAATATTTGAAATTAAACAATTTTAATTTAAGAATTTTAAATAACTATAGATATCCCAATTCAACGTCTTTGATATTAAATAACCCATATATAATTAATACATAAAATTATCCACTTTTAAAGGCTTGAAGGCATAAAAGTAGGGAGATTTTTATTCTTATCTTTATCAATTAAAATAATTTTATTTTTTGGAATTTAAAACTGAAAATTAATTAACTAGACAACTAAAAAATGGACTATTTTGAAATTTAGACCATTTAAATTTTTTAAATTTGAATGACTAAAAAATGGTACAATATCAAATGTAAAGCCTTTCAAAATAAAAATGTACAGCTTCTAAAACTTAAAATAAAAAAATGTAGTTCTTTTTTCTTTAAATTAAGACTTTTATATTTAGAGGAATGCAAATTTTCCAGATATCGCGATTTCCTGAAAATCTTTGAATTCCTTGAATTCTCGAAATTCTTAAAAATATCTCAATTCCATGAAATCCTCGAACATTCCGAATACGTCGAATTCTTGAAACATTTTGAATTCCTGAACTTTTTTCACTTTTCCTCTTTCTGGCCTTGTTGTTACTAAATCGGTACCCTCGAAACGTAAAAAGTCAGAGCCATCTGAACAGTCTCTAATTGGAATGCGTAACATTGCGAGATATACTCGATTGAGTACTCGCGCACTGCAACCCCTCCAAGGTATTGTGAAGCGATAGCCGCAACCGTTTCTCTCCCTGACTCTAAAAATCTCTGAAATAATCTCTAAATTGTTTGAAATCTTTGATTTCGATGAATTCTTGAGTATTCTGAATTCCCCAAATGTTTTGAGATCCATGAAATCATCAGAATTGCTTGAAATCCTTTAATGCCGTTAATTGATTCATTATTCAGAATTCTTAAAATTTCTGGAATATTTTTCATTTCTTGCATTCTAGGAATGCGTAAGAATTTTCAATTGCTTAGATTATCTGATTTCCTTAATTTCGCTTAATATTTTAATTCCACTGAATTCCTTAATACGTATTCTCTTACTTCTCCGAAATCCTTGAATATTCGAAATTGCTTGTAATCTTTAATTTCCCTGAATTCCTTAAATATTATAAATTCCTGAAATTGCTTAAATTTCCTATGTTTCCCGAAATCCTGAAATGTTTGGAAGTCTCTCAATTCCTTGAATTTCCGAAATGATTTGAAATTCTCCGAATTACTAGTCATTCCTTATATTCTCTGAATATAAGGACAAACAAAAATCGAATTTTTAACCAAATAGCAACTTTCACTAACGTTAACCCCAAATTTCTTCTAAACGGCAAATTTTTTAAAAATAAAATTAATATTCAACCAAACAAGATGAATTTCCCATAAAAAAACTACCAAAAAGAGAAATAAAAAAAAAAGAATTGTAAACTAAGAAAGATGAATTTTCGAAAAAATATAAAGTATACAAATTTTCAGTTAAAAGAATTAATTTTTAACTATAATGAATCTTTAATCTAAAAAATAAATTTTTAAAGTGAATTTTCTACCAAAAAGATGCACGTTGAAGCAAGAGTATTAGTTTTATCCGAAAATTATAAATCTTCAAAAAAAAATAGTTTTTGAAAACTTGAAAAAAAAATAATAAATAACAAAATTAACAAATTTTTTTTTAATCAAATAGTTTAATAAAAAAAAAAATTAAATCTTGAAGAATAAAATTAATTTCCAACCAAAAAAAAAAGAATTCTCAATAAAAAATGTGACTTTTCTTTAAAAAAAATGATAATTTTTTTTTACCAAGAAATTGAATTTTATATCAAACAAAAAAAGAAGTTTTTTTTGCAAAATAATTAAATTTTCAACTAAAAAAGACGAATTCTCAACCAAAAATACAATAATTTATACTCTAATCCTGATATATTAAAAAAAAGATCCTTTGTTTCAATTTAAAGTTATTTTTAATTAAATTAAGCAAATTCTTTTAAATATACGGTTTCTTTGATGAAAGCAAATATTTTTTACAGAGATATCACAATTCTCATCAGATACAATTCAAACATTTTATGGAAAATTTTTTTTCTTCTGAAAATTGATAGAACGAATTACGAAATTGTTTTCCTTCTTTAATGTACAAAACGAGTGGAAAAGAATAAACAGAGCCTCTTGTAATTAAAAATAATTTTTCTTATCTTTGTTTGAAAAGTAGATTTACAAGCACAATATAATTCTTTTTGTTTCAATAACTTTTTTTCATGTGTTGGTATTATATATTTAACCATGCTTCTCCATATTTCATATTTAGAAAAATGTTTACTATTCAAAAGTGGAAAAATATTTTCAGATGTATTTTTACAAAATGTGCCTAACAGGTTATTTATTTAATAAAAGAAATGTAATTTAGAAATCAATTTATACAAATTGTTTACAAAATTATGAAATTTGTTTTTAAGGAATTATGAATAATATGAAACTCGTATAGATATTTATAAAAAATGGTACATTAAACAAATAATATTGATGTCATTGAGGTACATAATTTATTAAGAAAAAAAAAAATTTTAATAAAATAAAGACTCACTTGTTTTTTTTAGGCACGGTTATAATTCCTTTATTGTTTTACCTTCATAAATTGTAATCATTTTATGACATAAGTGGTACATAAATTAAAATATAAGAGCACTTTACGTCAACGGGTTTATATTTTCTTTGGTAGTTTTATTATTATTTAATTTCGAAATTTCTTTGAATTATGGGATTTAAGTTTGACAATACGAGCCCTGACCTTCCAAATCTTTAAAAATATAAGAATATTTATTTATATTCATTTTTTGAAATTCAATAATTTGCAATTGCAAATCTTAAAAATCGAAGAATTTTAAAATCAAGATCCTTAAAATTTAACAAGTTTCGAATATAAATTCTAAAGATCTATAAATTAAAATTTTTTAATTTTTAATATTGCATACTCTTGAATTTGAAAAAATTAGAATTAAAAAGTTGACATTCGAATTTCTATCATCACAATTACAGAATTTTTAATCGTCAATTAAAAAAAAACTATTTTTTAATTCTAACGGTTTAGAATTAAAATTTCTACAATTTTGAAAGGTTACAATTATTAAAAATTCTTGAATTTTGTAAATATAAAATTGCATATTATTCAATTTTTGAAGAGATGACATAGTTTTAGCGATTTTTGAAAATCCCAAATATGAAAAAATACTAAAAAGTATTTTTATAAATAAATTTTTTTACAATAAAATCAAAATACTAAAAACTAGTTTTTTCGAAATTGGAAAATTTGGCAATTTAGTACTTTTGGAAATTGAAAATTCGGCAACTGGCTGTGACCGGGATTTTAAAACTAAAGTTTAAAATTGCGAGAGTTTTAGTTTCGATCAGTAATGTTAATTTTCGTTATTTCTCCATATTCGGGATTTTAAAAATTAAGCAAAATTGTGTCATCCTCTCGATAATTAAATGATTTTCGATTATATATTTTTTAAATTAGAAAATTTTCAATAATTGTATTTTTAAAGATTGTAGATATTTAATCAAAAAATTTATAAAATTGAATAATATTGAATTTTGAAAATGTGGAATTAACAATTATGCCGATTTTTAATTTTGAATTCAAAATTCTGTAATTGTGACGACTTATATTAAAAATTTTTGCAATTTTGAGGATTTAAATTTGAAACTGTTCAACATTAAAAACGTATAAATGAAAATTCTCAAATTTGGATGATTTAGAAGATCAAAAGTCGATTTTTTAATTCTAAATTTTTCAAATTAAACAAATGGGCTGGTTTTTTCGAAACAGCAAATTTAAAATTAAATGAAAATATTACATTTTTAATATATAAATATTATTTTTAAAAAATTGATTTCTCTTTAGTTAGAATTTTATGTTTTTCTTGCTTGAACATTTTCTTCCCTGGTCGAAAATCTAACTAGTTTATTCAAAAAATGTTTTTTAAAACTATTTTTGATTGGAAATAAAAATATTTTGGCTCGAAAACTATTTTTTTGTTAAAAAAATTAACTATGTTGATAAAAATGATTTTTTTTAGATTAAAAATAATTTTTTTGAACTAAAAATTAAATTGCTTAGATTTCAGTAAAAAAAATTTTTTAATGGAAAATTTAACGGGGTTTAGTATAAAAATAATCTTTTTAGAAGAACAGTGATCTTTTTGGTCAAAAAAGTCATTTGTTTAGTTGAAACTTAATTTTTTCAACTGAAAATGTTGTTTTTTCATTATAAACTGATATTTTTAATAGAAAAATGAACTATTCCATGCCTCATTAAAAACTTATCTTTTTTAGTGGAAATCCAATTATTTGCATGAAATGAATAGAAATTCCTGTTTTAGTAGAAAATTCCTGTTTTTAGTAAAAAATTATACTTCTTGGTTAAAAATTGATTTCTTTTGTGAAAAATGTAGGTACTGCATTGAAAATTAATTCTTTGTTGGTTAAATGTAACTATTTTTTCAATAGATGTTTTTTAGTAGAAATATTAACTCTTTCATTTTTCGTCAGGGATTCCTCTTTTTAACTGTGTTGATAAAAATTTGTTTCATTAGGTCAACATTTTATTTTTTTCATACTGAAAATTTCAATACTTGAATTTTAGTTAAAAATTGATCTTTTTACTTAAAAATTCAACTGTTTTGCAGAAAAAAATCTTCTTTTATGGAAATTGAACTTTTTGTTAAAAATTCATTTCTTTGGTTCAGAATAAACTCTTCTTAGCTGAACTTTCTTTAAATACAAATTTTGAAATGAAAAATAAACTATTTAAAACTTAATTAATAAGTTATCTTTTCTAGCTGAAAATTTACGTTCTTCGTAGAAAGTTCGCCTGTTTCGTAGAAAATGACACTTTTTGTTTAAATATTCAAATTTTTTGTTAAATTGAACTATTTTTGATTAAAAGTAAAATCTTTTTTTAATTGTCAACTACTAAACTTTTCTGTTCAGGATTCCTCTTTTTGGTTTCAAAATTTAACTAATTGATTGAAATTGGAACTAATTTCTTGAATATTGTTTTTTTTTGGTTAAAAATTCATCATTTTGGTTTTAAATTTATTTCTTCATTTGAAAATTGTACTATGTTAATGAATATTCGTTTTTTCGGTTGAAAATTAATTATTTGAACTACCAATTTACCTATATACATTTTAATTGAAAACTTATCTTTTTGGTTTGAACATTCAAATGTTTAGCAAAAAATAATCTTATTGGATTAAAAATGATCTTTTGAATTAGAAGTTAATTTCTTTTGCTAAAAATTAATTTTCTCGATTGAAAAAATTTTTGTTGATTGAGAATGGATATTTTTAATTGAAAAATTAACTGTTCAAAGCTGAATTAAAAATGTATCATTTTTAATTGAAAATTCGATTACTTTGTTGAAAATTCATGTATTTTGCAGAAAATTCTTCTTTTTGGTAGAATAGTAGACTTTTTGGTTCAAAATTCAGTTCTTTGGTTACAAATTTAGGCAATTTCTTAAAAATTCAATTTTTTTGTATGAAATTTAACTGCTTTGTTTAAAAAAAAACTCTGTTTTAATCTGAAATATCAACTACCTTTTAAGAATCAATGTTTGTTCTGATAATTTAAGTTTTTTATTTTTGGTTAAAAAATTATCTTGCTTTTTAGAAAATTAAGATCTTTGGTTAAATATTTATACATTTTGTTGAAAATTGATCTGTTTTGGTGGGAAAAAGTCTTTTGGTTAAAAAAGTTCTCTTTGTACTTGAGACATGATTTTTCCCCAGAAAATTGAACAATTTTCTGAAAATTAGTTTTTCTTTAGTTGAGAATTATTTTTTGCAAACTGAAAATTTAGCTGTAATTTTTAGTTAAAGATTTATCTTTTTACTTAATAATTCAACTGTTTGCTGGAAAATTAATCTTCTTTGATAAAAATGCATCATATTTTTTTTAAATTAATCTATTCGTTTAAAAATTTAAATAGTTTTCTGGAAATTGTTAATATTTTATTTTTGTTGCAAATGAAATAAAAAACTAAAAATTCTTCTATTTATTGGACGTTCACTTTATTTATCAAGCTTTAAAAAGATTGATTTTATTAGCAAATAAATTAATTGTTAAAAAAATCGTAAAAAACAAAAACAAAAAAGGCACTCCCAATTGTTTTGGAAAATAATCCAATGGTTTTATTGTTATACGATCGGACGCTTAGTTCATTTTTCAGAACAATTGAAAAATAATGTGTTTGTTCAAAAAATGGTAAAAACAAAAGAGACTCTTTGAAAAAAAAACCGCACTTAGATATGTCCGAAACGAATCAAACGGTGTTTTCGTTTTTTTTTTTATTGAATGCTTATTTATGGTTTGCAGAGTTTAAAATTAATAACAAATGATGTAATTGATTAAAAAATCGATAAAAACTAAAAAGGCATGCCTTTTAATTTTCAAAACCAATCTGAAGGTTCAAGAATCTACTGTGCTTCGAACTATTTCTGAACCAATAGATTTGTTTATAAGGCCCAAATAGTTTATAAAATTCATTTGTTACAAAATTCATTTTTTTAATTTAAAAAAGTCATAGAGTTATTGCTGAAAGAATTCATCTATGTTTTCGTTTTTTGAAAGAACAATTTTTTTTTTTTTAATTTATCCAAATTTCGAATCAATATAATTACATTCTGGGTCATCGAACTTCAGGGTCATCATATTTTTCTCTTCACATACGAAATAATAGCTTCGCACATAATAAATTTAAGTTTAAAAAATAACGTTAAACTCCTAACCATTAAATGTAATCTTAAATGGTTACCTGATAACGTTATTGCGCTTTGAAATTTTTCATCATAATGTTGTAGATTAACTGAATAAACATCAAAAGTATGTTCGTTCTCCAGACAAACTGATATAAATATTCATCGGGTACCTCACACAGTCAGTAGTGATAGTAAAGTTCGTCTAGAAAAAATTTTAAAAATGTGGTCCTCGATTTTTTTACTACATTTGTCGGTAGTGATACTTTCAGTGACTACAAATGAATACCATACTCCAGATAATAATAAAGAATCGACAACCTGTGGATATAAGGTAATATTTATAATTTTTTAGATATTTTTTATTTAAAGATTTTGAAATTCAAACTTTTTTATGTCTTGGACTGAATGCTAAAATAGAGTGTTGAAAAATATAGAAAAAGCTCTTTCAAAAAGATGTTGAAATTCAAGCTCAAAATGTATTAATTTATTCAAAAGATTTTAAAATGCCAGTTTTTCTATATTCGGGAACGAATGATGAAATTAGGTTTTTTTTAAACCCACACTTTTTATTAAAAAGTCATGTGTTAATGTAGGGTACCTGCAACTAAAAATATTAAATCATCCGACGGCAGATAATATTTATCACGAGGCAAATAAAATTACCCGACGGCAGATAATTTTAATCACGAGGCGGATAAAAATGATCCATCGTCGGACAATTGTAGTTTTTAATTGATTAGCGTTTTTATCCAACTGCAGATAAACAATATCTTTTGGTCGTTCGGTGTTAATGACGGTACTTGTAACTAAAAATATTAGAATTATCTGACAGCAGATAATTTTTATCACGAGGTAGATAAAAATTATCCGACGGCAGATAATGTTTATTACAAGGCGAATAAAAATTATTCGTCGTCGCACAATTGTAGTTTTTAATTTGTCGCAGCGTTTTTATCCAAATTCAAATAAATAATATCTCGGGGTTGTTCGGTGTTAATAACGGTACTTGTAACTGAAAATATTACAATTATCCGACGGCAGATAGTTTTTATCACAAGGCGGATAAAAATTGCACGACGGCTGATAATTTTTCTCAAGAGGCTGATAAAAATTAACCGGTGGCAGATAATTTTTATCACGAGGCGTATACAAATTATCCGATGGCAGACAGTGTTCATTACGAGATGGATAAAAATCACCCGTCTTTGGATAAAGTTAATACTTGTATTATTATTATTGTTTTATTACTTGTAACTCAAATATTACAAGTATCCAACGGCAGATTATTTTCATTGCAAAACGGATAGAGATTATTCTGCGTCGAATAATTTTTATCGCGAGGCTGGTCGAAATGAACCTTTGTCGGATAATTTTGAGCACGAGGGAGATAAAAATGATTTTTTTACGTTCTGGAATAAAAGATGAAATTGAGGATTGAGAAAAAATATGGAAATATTATTTTCCTTCTTAAAAGATCTTTAATGTAATTTTTAACATCCTGGAATAAAATGGAGGACAACAAAAAAAATTTTTTCTCAAAAGATGTTGAAATTCAAGCTTTTTTAATTTCGGAAATAAATGACGAAATTCAGTATTGCTGCGGTTAAATAAATGTTGATTTCAAATCTTGTTTATGTACGGAAGTGAAAAATGAAATTCAGGATTGAGAAAAAATATTTCTTTTTACAAAGATCTTAAAATCCAAGCTCTTTTATGCTGGATATATTTTTTGTAATTAATTTTGAAATAAAATTTTTTTACGTCCTGGAAAGAAAGATTAAATTTAAGAATAGGAGGAAATATAGAAATATTTTCTTTTTTAAAATATGCCACAATAAAATAGTTTGCGCCCTCAAATGAAAGAAGAAATTGAGTATTGAGAAAAAATATTTCTTTTCTTAAAAGATTTTGAAATCCAAGTTGAGGATTGCGAAAAAATATTGGAATATTAATTTCTTCAACAGATTTTTAATTCAAAACTTGTATTACCTCATAGAATGAATGATATTATTATGAATTGTGAAAGATTATACAAATATTTCTAATTCTAAAAGAAGTTGCTATAAAAGTTTTTAGTCTTTTCCTTAATTTAATTTAATTTTACAAATATTCCTAGGCATGTGCAAAAATCGATCCGAAAAAACTAAATATCCACATTGTACCTCACACTCATGATGATGTTGGGTGGTTACAAACATTTGACCAATATTACTATGAAAGTAAGTAATAACAAAAACAATTTTAAAAATAAAAAAAATAATTTTATAAACTCACTTGTTAATATGAGAATAGTCCAAAGAAGTGACTTTTTGGATTTCTCGAAGTCTCATCTCCTCGTTTTGTGCCTTTCAGTGAAACCAAATTTTCTTTAAAATTTCCCAAACTGTTATAAATTTAATAAATTATTTAATTTTTGAAAAGCTTGTAAAAGATTTTTGCAAGTGATTCAACATTATGTAGCAAAGAACACGGAGACTGCAAATTTAAATTTATAAATAAATTTATCTTCAACTTTTTAAGTAGGTTTTTTTAATTTAATGAAATTTTAATAAATATTTGAATAGTTAGTTATACCAAAAATTTTGCTTGCCACCGGGCACTTTAAGATCCCATTTAATTAACATAGGGAAATTTATAATTTTTGAAAGATTGAACTCATTTTCCAGGTTTTCATTGAAACGTGCCTAACTTTTTAAATATTGAAGAGATGTTTCTAAGAAATAAAACTATAATAATAAATTTGATTTTTAACCACGCCTCCTTCCCCTGAAGCTCCCCAAATATGACACAAAAATAAAAAAATACGTTTTTACGTATTATTGTTACTCTTTAGCAATTTCCCTCGTCTTTTTCATACAAATAATTATAGATGAACAATTGGTATATTTCCGATTAATTTTTAAATAACTTATAATTGTTTCAACGAATGTAAATTATTTAAACAATTGTTTATTCTCAAAAAATTTAAAAAATAGTCGTATTTTCTGATTGAAATGTAATTGCTTGTCATTTTTTGTAGTGAATTTTTCTAAAAACATTATGTAATTATTTCAATAATTATTTATTGCCTATTTTTTAAATTTCTGAAAATGGAGCCTAAAATATCAACTTTCTTTTAAAATTAGTATCCTATGCAAGGTTTTATTGCATAATTATATAATTTTGATACATTTCTTTTAAGTTTTAATATATTTATGTTTGTTTGAACAATATTTATTTGCTTAAGCAGTTTTTTTCAATTAATAAACAAATAAAATAGAACACATAGAATTTATGTTTATGACTGTATGGTGTATAGAAAAAATACATTTAGTACTTTTTAATTGTTTAAAGAAATATAATTTGTTTAAGTAATTACTTTTCCAAAAGTACTTTTAAAATCATATTTAATTTTACGTGTACTATTTTCTTTTGTTTTTTCAGATATTTAAAAATAACTTCTTGAGAAAATAAAAATTGTTTAAACAAATAGAAATTTGGAAAAATTAAAATAATTGTATCAGAATTATGTAATTATTCAACAAAAAGTAGCATAGGATATCAATTTGCAAAAAGTGGACATCTCGGGCTCGATTTTCGAAAATTCAAAAAATAAACAATAATTAATTGTTTAAATAATTACATAATGTTTTTAGAAAATTTACTTCTCCAAATAATAAAAAAGTATTGCATTTCAATACAAAAATACTATTATTTTTTACATTTTCTGGGAATAAATAATTGTTTAAATAATTTGCATTTGTTTAGACAATTGAAAATTGTTTAAACAGTAATGGCAAATATTAAAATTATACACTAGTAATTATTTGATATAAAAAAGACGACGGACATTGCTAAAAAGTAACAATAATGCGCAAAAATGTAGTTTTTTTATTTTTGGGTCATATTTGGGGTGCTGCAGGAGGAGGGGGGCGTAGTTAAAAATGAAAGTTATTATTATGGTTTTATTTCGTGTCCGGTGGCACATGTTAATATTCGAATTTTAAAAAAATGACTGATTTTATTTCTTCGGAAATGAAAAATTTTGTGGGGGGGGGCTTGCCCTCTAGGGTAAAACAATGGTTCGTTAATTTTTTATTATTTAAGTAAATGGACTTTGTTTAAACAATTTTTTTAGAAAGTTCGTTTTTCCTTAAAAATTATTACTAGCCTAGTGGAATATTTATTAAAATTATTTAATTAATTTCCAATTGTTTAAACAAATGGAATTTGTTTAAATAATTTTCTTTATTAAAAATTATTAATATTCCTTTAGTGGAATATTTATCAACATTGTTTGATTAAGTTGATTCAAAAAACAATGTTTTTAATAAAAATTAAAACCGAAATATTACTGATAAATGTTGGATAATTCTCAACAGGCCCTCATACTCTCTTGTCACAATTTTTCAAACCCTAAAAAATTATTCTAAATACAAAAAAAAGTGATTTTTCACAGTGCATATTACATTGGAAACTTCAAGTCAAAACCGGCACATGTTAAAATCGAAAAAAAATTACAGAATTTTTTTTTCGAATTTGGAATAAATTTGGGGGCGGGGGTCGTTGCCTTATAAAAAAACATTTTTGAACCACCCTTATGTACAGTGTTTAAGTATATTGCAATACAAATTTTTTTGGAAGAAAGAAAACAATTTTTATGAATTATTGGGGGTAAAAAGAGAAAAAATATTTATTTCAGGGGCATTATCATCCATAATTGGATTTCAAAAATTTTTATTCAATTTTTGCTTGAAATTTTCATTTCGATTCAATTCAGCAAAGACACGTTTTTTAATTTTGCAAAAATTACGAAATTTTTTCACTAAATTACACAAAGTAATGGGGTGAGATTTTAAGAAATTGAAAAAATAATTTTTTCTACGACCCTAATAATAATATATTTAATTCAATTTATATCATATTACTTATTTTTATAAGATCAAGATGAATTAAACCACGGAGGAGTTCAATATATCCTGAATTCAGTAATAAGATCTTTGCAAGAAAGTCCAGAAAGAAGGTAATAAATTTGGTATTGTTCCTTAAACTTTTAACAATTTTTATAATTAGAGATAATTATTTTGACAATTTTTAAATATTTTAATATGTTCTGAAAATTGTCAAACAGATTCATTTATGTGGAATCAGCATTTTTCTTTAAATGGTGGGACCAGCAAAATGAAAAAGTTAAGACAATTGTTCGATCCTTAATTGATGAAGGAAGACTCGAAATAATTGGTGGAGGTTGGAGCATGAATGATGAAGCAGTGACCCACTATCAGTCTGTAATTGATCAATTTTCCTGGGGCTTCAGGTAATTATACCAACATTTTATTTATTCAAAAAACATAAAATGATTTTGGCAAATATCGTCTAATTTTTATTTAACTACAAAATTATTGCGGATTAAATTATTGCGCATTAAATTATTGCGGATTAAATTATTGCGGTTTAAATTTTGTTGTAAACACTTTTTGATTGTAATTTAAAATTGGAATTTATTCTGAATTTAATTTTTTGAAATTTGAATTTACATAATTATTCTCGATGGGATATTTTTCCATTTTAGTAAGTTAATCGAGAGAAATTTTTTTCTGTTACGTGATTAGCTAAATATCTGTTTCTTACGTTCTGGTAAGTAGGCCAAGATTGAAATTGATACGATGCTTAAAGAAGATAATTTTCTTTAAATGTTACACATACATGTATTACCTAAAAAAAAGTGACGATTCACTTTTAATTTTTTTTTAAAGTGTGTCACAAAATATTCTATCTTAAATATCTGGACTTTTAAATATAGTCTCTTCTATAAATAGAAGTGTTATGCAGCATATTTTTATAACAATTAATTTAAATTCTTTTTTAAAATCCACCATAAAAATTTATCTGCGAGATTATTGAGAATGAAAAAAAATCGAGTTGAAACTCAAAATTTCCCTCAAAAATAGCTATAGAATGCGAATAAAATATTTCTTTTTGAATACCACCCCAATAGTTTCTTTGTAGTGTCCCAAAAAACCCCTATTTGTAAAAAAAATGTTTTTTTTCGAGTTTTTGACGCTAATTGCGATTTTGTTTCAGTTTTTTAAATCTAAATTGTTTCTGATACGTAAAATACTACTTTATATTGATGACGAGATGTTTAAATAAATTGTATAAACAATTTATTCTTGTTTTTAGCCATTTTTTCTTACAATAAAAACAGAAAGTCCCGATTTTTAAAAATATTTTTCATTTTTCGCAAGATATTTGCGGTTTCTTCTAAATTTTTTAAATCTTCACTCATTGTTTACTTAGTAAAATAATAAATAATACAAGATACAATACATAATTGTTTAAACTATTCATAATTTTTTATAACTATCTTTCCTTGTATAAGTTGTCTCTCATTAATGCTAGAAGACTTGCAAGTCTTGTAAAAATTTCAGCTTTGCTTTTACTTTTTAATTAGAAACAAATTAAACAAATAATTTTTTTAATTGGTATTGTACTGCAACTTTCTAGCATTTATATGAGAGAAAAATTAGAGAATAATAGAGAGAATTATATAATTTTCTATTATAAATATAAGCAATAATCAATTGTTTAAACAACTATTTTCGATTAAATTGCATTAATTATAACTCACCAAGTGCAAAGTGGATAAAAAGTTAAAATTGTCAGAAAAAACGCAACCATCTGGCATTATTATAAATGAATATATTTATTAAAATAACACTTTGTTTAAACAATTATTTTAGGCTCAAAATAAAATAATTGTTGAGTCACTCTAAGTGTAAAATAGTTAAATAGTTTAAAAATTTAGAAAACCGAAACTTTTTACCATTAAACAAAAAAAATATTATCAACAATAATATTAAATTGCTGAAATTATCAATTTTCTTCATAGGAATTAATAACCTCTTTAGCCTAATTGGGCGTAATATTAAAAAATTATTATTTTATTCGTATTCTAAGGCTATTTGTGAAAAGAAATCTAAAATTTTTACTAGATTCCGCTAATATTCACGATTCTGAATAAAATTTACAATAAAATCTTTTTTTACTATGGGTTTCTTATTTTTTCGAATTAACAACAACAAAAATTATGTTTTTTTTTTGTTTAAAATAAATTATATTTAGAGGTGGTCTAACAATTCTTTTGATTTAGAAACATAGTTTTTGACCTTCATAAATCTAAAATAAATTAAAAATGCGAAACAAACGAGAATTAATATTAAATTAAAAAAAAAAGTTTAAATTGTGATTAATTTATTTTCAGGGCATTCAAATAAAATTCTTTATTTTTTTTTAAAATTATTTATCATTGTAGCAAAGGTGAAAAACATAAAAGAAGAAAAACATTTAAAAGCTTTATAAAAATAATTGTTATAAAAACCCAGAACTATTAAAAAATGTATCGCCCTTTTTAAATTGTATTTTTTAAGTTTTTCCAATTTCAGTTTTATCCAATGAAAAAAAATCAATTGAAAACCGACTCTTTTTCTTACAATGAAAAATATTTAAAACCGCTATACAACGCCTAAAAACTTACCGCCCTTCTTATCATTTTCAATACTAGTTTTTTTTTTATTATAGAGTTTATGAGCGAAAAAAATTTCAAACAGAATTTTTCTTTAATAATAAAAAACATTTTTAAACTACCGTGACTGTGGAAAGGGATATTAATCTGAAAAACAATATTTAAAAAAATTAAATTTTGTCTGAAAAAAGATTTTCTTCTTTAGCTCCGCTGGGAATCGAACCACAGAACTTTAGATGGCCGGTCGCGTGCTTTGCCATTAAGCTACTAGAGTATTTCTGAAAAAGATGTTTCTATTTATCTCTCTATAAGCTTAATGGAAAAGTACCCGACTGGCAAATGGAAGTTCTTTGGCTCGATTCCGAGGGGAGCAAAAGGAGAAGATCTTTTTACAGAAGAAAATTGATTAAAAATTTTTTGAATATCATAGCTCCATCTAATCTGCAAAAGAGCTTAAGGAATTCTGTTATTCTCCAAAGGTAATACAGATTCCTTGAAAAACATTATTTTTATGATCAGTCACAAGGGTACCTTCCCGAAGTTAGAATCAAAATTATTTTTAAAAATTCCCCATTTCAAGTAAAAATTGTAATTTCTTTAGAATCTTCGAAGACAGAATTATACTTCTTTTTTAATTCCAGATATAACTGGTCAAAATAATGCATAAATTCTTATTTAAAAATAATACAATAAAGTCATTAACTTTTTTAGCGTGGTTGGCTTTCTCGTAAAATATGAGTGTTTGTACAATTTTGACGTAGATAAAGAATTTACAATGAATATACAAGAATAGAACAGTTAATAATATTTTTTATTATAATTTATTACATTATTTACTGGAGCTGTGTTACCAAATTTCTTGTCACCTCTCCCGCGGATTATGTACAAAAGTGGAGCTTGGAGTACCTAAGACACCTAAATAAGACTCATTTTAAATTCTATTTATTCTCCTCCAAGCATCTTAAACGTACAAGAAGACCAACACTTTTATATTTTTATTTTTCTAAATTATTTTTATTTTGAACGGAAGCAAAAGAATTACAGCTTTATCCAATAATGAACACAGTTTCGAGAAAGTAGTTGAAAATGGCGCCATGCACTTTTCAATAATTGGATAGGATTTGAATCTTAAAAAATCTTAAAATTCAATTTGTTGAAAAAAGATCTTATGATTTCGCTTCACTGAGAAGTGAAGCACAGAATTTCCGGTTGCCGGTCGGGTTCGTTCCCATTAAGCTATTAGAGAAATCGAAAGAATAATTTTTTATCAGAAATTCACACTATCTCAAGCAAGGAATTACATGCTATGATACGTGTACTTTAAAGGAATCTGTATTATCATCAGAGATAGTTAATGGCAATCAGTGTAGGTGTCATTTGACAATCTGTGAAAATAAAAATAAAAATTATCGATCAAGTTAAATTTTCAAATAAAAGAAAATACCTAACGTCATTTCTGACTAGATGGAAAATAAATTTAAAAAAAATTTGAATTAAATTTATCTAAAAAAAATCTCCTCATTTTGCTCCACCCGGATTCGAACCACAGAACTTCCGGTTGCCGGTCGGGTGCTTTCCCATTAAGCTATTAGAGAAATCGGAAGAATAATTTTTTATCAGAAATTCACACTATCTCAAGCAAGGAATCAGATGCTATGATACGAGTGTTTTAAAGGAATCTGTATTACCATCAGAGATAGTTAATATCAATCAGTGTAGATGTCATTTCACAATCTGTGAAAATAAAAATAAAAATTATCGATCAAGCTAAATTTTCAAATAACAGAAAATACCTAACGTCATTTCGGACTAGATGGAAACTAATTTTTTTAAAATTTTAATTAAATTTATCTGAATAAGATCTTCTGAATTCCTCCAATGGGGTTCAAAGTACAGAACTTCCGATTGCCGTTTGAGTGCTTTCCCATTAAACTATTAGAGATATAAACAGGAAAATCTTTTTTCATAAATACAAACTATCTCAAACAAGGAATTACATTTATGTTACGAGTTACTTAGAGGAATCTGCATTATCATCAGAGGTAGTTAATATCGATTAGTGTAGATATCATTTCACAATATCTGAAAATAGAAATAAAAATTATCGATTAAATTAACTCCTTAAATAATAGAAAATACTTAACGCCATTCCTGACTAGATGAAAAATCAATTAAAAAAATTAGTAATTTAAATTTTATCTTAAAAGAGATCTTCTCAATTCACGCTACTGGGAATCGATTCACAGAACTTCCGATTTCTTAATGGAAAAGCCCCAGAGAGGCAGTTGGAAGTTCTGTGGTACGATTTTCAGAAGAGCGAAGTGAGAAGATCTTTAAAAAAAATATGATTGGAAAATTTATTTAGTACATTTTCCATCCAGTCAGAAATGACGTTAAGTACTTTCTGTCATTTCAAGAGTTAACTTAATCGATAGTTTTTATTTCTATTTTCACAGATTGTGAAATGACATATGCACTGATCGATAGTACCTACCTTTGATAATAATATAAATTACTTTAAATTAAAGTATTTACTATTTATTTTTATATTCATAATTATTATTATGTTTTAATCAGGAGATTAAATGACACCTTCGGACAATGCGCGAGGCCAAAGATTGGATGGCAAATTGATCCTTTCGGACACTCAAGAGAACAGGCATCAATGTTTGCCCAAATGGGGTTCGATGGTCTACTTTTTGCCCGTATCGATTATCAAGATAGAGGTAGACGATACGGTAGCAAAACAGCAGAATTCATTTGGAGGGGTAGTCCCAGTTTAGGTACAAAAATTGAATTTTAAATTAACAGTTATTTATAATAATTAAGTGTAAGCTTATAATTTGTCTTCTTCCTTAAAAACAGCTTACTAACAAATATTTTTATTTGATTCAGGCGAGAATGCTAATATATTCACATCCGTACTTTTTAATCAATATAGTGCACCGGATGGTTTTTGTTTCGATGTTACTTGTACAGATGAAGCTTTGATTGATGACCCTGATAGTCCAGGATACAACATAGATCGAAAAGTAAGTTTCAAAGTCCACCCTTTTTTAGAATTTTATTTTTATTACAAATTTGAAGAAATTTACAGTACAAATTTTCGAATCTTGAGCAATTATAGATTTTAACTTCAAGTTAATCTTTTCTCTCATGACTTTGGCGGCTATGTTGGTGGTGGCGTCGCTACTGACAGGGTTTTCCATGCGAAATAGGCTGATAACAAAGAGGGGAGGGACTAAGTAGAACACCAAAATCCATAAATGGAAACTGGAGAGTATATTAAGGATTTTGAAACGCTTGTCTCTTCCCGAGGATCGTCGGGGCGCCCCTGGAGCCACAGCTGGGGGCCACAGCATGCAGTAATGGTAAGCAGTGGAACATCAACTGTGCCTGCTGATAATCCTTTGGCTAGCGTTAGCTATTTGCATCCAATCACTCTCACAGAAATACCGTTGGAGAGCATCAATTCGGATACCGCATTGAAAGAGAAAATGGTGCGTTCCTATTACGAAAGTCCGAAGTTTGAAATGAAAGTGGGAAAAAAATACAATTTGAGAACGAAAACTGCTGCAACGTATCCTAATATACAAAAAGTCGCACTAAGAGAGCTTGTTGCTAAGGTGAAGGACATCAGGAATAATCTGCATGTGACAGAAGACCGAGCAATGGAGATTAAAAAACAGGTTGATTGGGCGTGGAAAAACGACAGCAATGAACATCAGTTAGAGGAAGCCACGTCAAACGTTCAAGCAGAAGCAATTCATATTTTTCCTCAACCTATTGATGATCCAAAACCACCACATCCTTCAGAGGTGGATGGCCGGTACATGATGAAGATCATGTACCGGATCCATTAGAACCACAATCGGATATTAATAACGAGAATGTGGATAGGGAAATGCCAGAAAAACTCTAGCACCTTGAAAGGAATTTTCGTCATGCTTTACTAGAGTTCAGATATGTAGAACCAACACTAATGCATTCTCTGTCCAAACTGAACATAACAAATGATCTGCCTGCGCTAATAGCACATCTTGACAGAAAGGTTTTACCTACGTATTTAAACGTAGCACAGACCGCGTTAGAGGTGCAAGCTCTTGTATATTGTTTAGCTTTGGCAACCGTTAGAACGTTGGGCCGGAAGACTAGGCCTGCAAATTCAGTTATTTTCCCAGCAGGGGATCGAGATCCACCGTGGAAGATCAGTTTGGATATAGATGTCAGCAAAGTAAGGTGCAAATTGGGTCGTTTAACTCAAAATAATAAAGGAATTAGAACCAAAAAGCTGATAAGCCATGTTAATAAAATCATCCACCCTCAGCACATCGACAAATTAACACCAGCTATATTGGATGAGGTTATAGACTCCCAACGATAGAGTCTTGATGCTCTTACTGCAAGACTGCGTCGTTACAAGAAAAGTAGTGCACGAAGGCAACAAAATCGAATCTTTCAGACAGATGAAAGAAGGTTCTATCGTAAACTGAGAGTAGAGCCAAATAACCAGCAAGACACCGAAATCCCTCAATTGTAAGATATGGCTAACTACTGGTCGGGTGTTCACGGAAAAATGAACAGATGCAATTTGGACACTGCGTGGTTCAAACTGGAGGAAGCAAGGGTAAGCAATAACCCTCAAATGCAACTGACAAACATCACAGCTTTAGATGTTCCAGCCGTCTTGAAAAGGTCAAGTAATTGGGAAACTTCAGATCTGGACATGCTGCACAACTTCTGGTACAAGTACCGGACGAGTGTGCATCTTGCGTTGGCAAGGTGTTTTCATATGATCATTGAACACCCAGATCTGATGCCAGGCTTTATGCTTCAAGGTAGTACGTATATGTTACCAAAGAAACCAGACGCTTAAAATACATCTGACTTTCGACCGATAGTCTGTCTTCCAACAATTAATGAATGTCTTACAGCTATAATTGCAGATAAGTTATATTCTCATTGCGACGAGAATGACATTCTTACAGAAGAACAGAAAGTATGTTGTAAAAACTCGCGAGGTTGTAAGGATCTAGTCACTATAGACGCTGTTGCCATCATATTTGCTTGAAGTCTTAAAACTTTACAAAATCTGCCCAAGCCTTAAGAATCAAGTATTTTGATCATGGACAACCAAGGAAGATTAGATCAATACGCTTTACGACGGGTATATTCCAAGGACACTCCTTCAGCGCACTGAGGTTCTGTTTAGCGTTGAATCCTTTGAGCAAAACACTAAGCAGCATGTTTCATGGGTTCAGAATTCATCATGATGAGGATGGTCATCAAGTGACCCATCTTCTTTACATGGATGACCTGAAGCTGTACTCTAATTCAGCCCAGAAACTGCAGCAAGTGATCGATGTCACAAAGCAGTTTTCCAATGATATCCACATGGAGTTCGGACTAGATAAATTTAGAACGATGCATTTAATCAGAGTGGAATTAGGGACCGCAGAGTCAGAGAACAAGTTCGAAAATGACATGGAGGCAATGGCTGTAGGCGAATTAGAGAAATATTTGGGTATTGTTGAATCTAAGGGTATTCAGCATACGTTGGTTAAAAAAAGCCTAATGACTGCCTTCACTACGAGACTCAGATTGATTATGAAAAATTTTCTTAACTCGGCAAACAAAATCGGGGCAGTAAATGCATATGCCATCCTTGTCCTCACGTACTCCATCGGGCTCATAAAATGGTTTAGCATCGACCTTGAAAAGTTAAACAGAATTGTTCGTGTAGAAGTGACGAAGCTCCGAATGCACCATAAAATTCAGGGATTAACAGGGTCGTTCTACCACGATATTTAAGGGGTAGGGGCGTTACAGATGTCAAAAAACTATGTGAGACACAAGGTATACATTTGCGAGACTATTTTAACAGCAAACGCAATGTTGCGCTTTACAGTAGCATCTGTAAATCGGATCTTGCCTATACGCCTTTAAATTTGTCCCCAGATAGGGCCTTGAATATTAGGGCAGAAACCATAGTGAAATTAGAAATACAATGGAAGCAGAAAACCATCCATGGCGAGCACCCCAAAACGTTAGATCAAAATGAAGTGGATATTGAAGAATCCAATATTTGGCTCAGAAAGGGTGTTCTGTATCCAAAAACGGAAGGATTCGTCATTGCGATACAGGACAAGGTATAACCAGGTTTATCCCAGTAAAAGTTTAATAAAGACACAAAATAATAATAATCAATGGCTCAAAGAGCCTCGGTAGCTCAGTTAGTTAGACACTTAGACTTCACCTCAGAGGTCCGGGGTTCGATCCCTCAGCCGGTACCTCTGGAAATTTTTCAATATACGTTTACCGAGGTTCTGGTGGTTCGGAACCCACCTCAAGCTGTAGGTCCCCCCATCGTGTACTTGACTGCAACCCAGCCCTTAAATGATGGGGTAAAAACTAGGCTTTGTCCAATATGTCGGGACAGACTGATCACATCAGATCACTTGATTGCATTATGAAAATGCGCCCGGGACTGATGACATATACCGGGACAGTCCCGTGCAAAATAATCAAATAAAAATCCAACTTGAACCAAAAATGCCTTCGACATATTGGGCAGTATAAGCCTGTGACAACATTTCGCCACAGAAATGTTTAAAAAAAAAATAATAATAAGGATAATAATAATAATCGGTGGTAATAATAATCGGTGGGGTAAAACCAGGCTTTGTCCAATATGTCTAGGCAGACTGCTTTCATCAGATCACTTGATTACATTATAAAAATGCGTCCGTGACTGATGATATATACCGGGAGAGCCCCGTGCAAAAATGATCAAATAAAAATCCATCTCTAACCAAAAATGCCTTCGACATGTTGGGCAGTATAAGCCTGTGACAACATTTCGCCACAGAAATGTTTTTTATAATCAGTACTTCATATCTAAGAAAACTACACAATTTGAAACCAATTTCTTAGGTGGAGGAATTTTTGTCCTATGTCCAAAGTCAAGCAAGCTCCTACAGGACAAATAATATTCTAATTACTATGGGAAACGATTTTGCTTACAAAAATGCTGATATGTGGTATACTAACTTGGATAAACTCAACAAGTAAGAAATGAATATTTATAACTTTTTTCTCCATTTTTTATCGTTTTTTGAGTATGCAGACTAGAGTGGACCAGAAATGAATTTGAATTTATTTGTCGAATTTCCGTGCACATAGCACCTAAATTTGTTCGAATTGACAAGAAAATAGTGTCAAATCTGGATATAGTGTCGGTTTCAAGATTGACGGTGACCAAAAATCCAGAGTTTCGGAACTGTTTTGCCCCTATCCTGTTTCTTTCTCTGTTTGTTCACGCCTGAGTGAACACCGCACTTCTTCCGGCAGCTCCTCTTATCCATCACCGCCGTGAGAAGTCAAGTCTCGGAAACACTAATTCCATAATCACTAAATCCAGATTCGACTGTAAACGTATTTTCGTTTTGTTTTAGAAATATAATGACATTTAGAGGTTTCGCTAATCAATATTAGGTGAATCAAGCTGAAACTTCATGTTTTTCCATACGATCGACCGTAAAATACTAATCAAAATAAACCAAATAAGTAAATTTATATTGTACTAACTTTAATTTTAACAATAATTAATTTGCTTGTCATCTAGGTATATTAATTTGCTAAATGGAACCGATTATAACGCAATTTATTCAACACCGTCTTGTTACATAAAAGCTCTAAATGAAGAAAAGTTAGCATGGTCATCAAAAAGTGATGATTTCTTCCCTTATGGTAGTGAATGGAATGCATATTGGACTGGTTACTATACTTCTCGACCAACGATTAAATTTTATGAAAGAATGGGCAACAACTTTTTACAAGTAAGGCCATTTTATTATTAATTATATTTATGATGATTATCATTATTGATACATTATTATCAATAATACAGGGCCTACAGTTTTTTTCGACGCATTTTGCATTTTTTGTAGTCCCAAATGATAAGATCTGTGGTAAAAAATTAATTTTATTTTCTATGTCAAATGTTCTGTTTTTGATCCAGTATTTTAAAACAATTAAGACCTAACTTTAAGCGGGGATTAAATTAAAAAACCTTAAACGGGGATTAAATTAGTTTAACCTATCACACAGCCCCACAAAAGAATTACTGTAGAGGTTTTCTCTGATCCAATCGTTTTCTCTATTTGACCTTCAATTGACCTTGATCCTTATCTAATCGTGTCAAAATGACTCCTGACTCCGATTCAGCGATCTCACAAACGTAAGGTCGCTTAATCCGAATCCAGGGTCAGACTGACCCTATTACTTCACGATGAACATCTGAGGGGTCGCTGAATCCGAATTTGGGGTCAGATTGACCACAACATCTAGGATCAAAATTGAGAAAACTATGGAATTGAACTTATAGGGTCGAATTAACCCCATATTAGGATTCAGCGACCCCAAAAACTTCTAACAGTAGAAGTTTTCTCCAAGCAAAAACTTCTAAAAGTAGTGATTAACACCGAAACGATGGGGTAAAAAAGACCTCGCAGTCCAATTCAGCGACCCCAAAAGTCTCTTAAAGTAGTGGTTCACGCTGATTCAAAGGTTTTAATGAGTTTGACCTTCACTTAATCTTGATCCAGACCTGGTGTCGTCAAACTGACCCCGCATTCGGATTTAGTGACCCCAAAAACGCATGAGACCTATAAGTATGATAATTTAGCTCAGGTTGCAGAAATTTTTTTGGGGGCTGTGTTATTTGGTCGTAAAGTGAATTTTTGTTAATTCACATATCATCATGTTCGCTTTACGAGAAAAATTAATAATTTAGGATTTTTGTGTTGAAAATTTTATTTTAGGTAGTTAAACAACTTTCAGTTGTAAGCAATGAGCCAGATAACTTGGCATTGGTTAAATTCCGTGAAGCCATGGGCGTCTTACAACATCACGATGCTATTACAGGAACAGAAAAAGAAGTCGTTGCTCACGATTATGCTAGAATTTTATCTAAAAGTATAAACGATGGAGAGAAAATTAGTTCCCACACCTTGAGGTTTATTTGCCTTTTTATTTATTTACTTACATTATTTTATTTCAATTTATTTTATTTTTAGTTTTCTCGTGAGGATGCTCACTACGTATCTCAAGTTCAAAATTCGCAGTTTTAGGTTTTTCTTTTCTCTTCAAGTAAATGTTCCAATCCTTGATTAATCCTAATATTCTCGGGCTTATATTATTTATAAAAAAATTATAAGTGTCTTTAATAAGTATTTATTAAATAATTTTCTTTAAGAAAAATATTGTTCATAATAGTAACAATTATATTATTCCTAAATAAATTATTTTGAATAAAAAAGTACCAAAGAGATTTGAAGAGTATCCTTTAAGCAGTAAAATAAGCATTGCGAAATTATGAATAAATAAGAATTGCAACTTTTACTTTAAAGAAAAGCAAAAGCATAAAACTGTACTATTGTCTAATAAGCAATTTTAACCTAAAATATATTTCTTCAAAAATTCGCCTTTAGTTCTCTTCCAAGATTAGTGACAATTAGGTGTGAGAATATTATTCCTAATTTTATAAATAATTTTTAACAAAAATTATTTTATAGATTCAGATATCTATTGAACATCCTCAGAATTTGATATTTGGTGGGAAAATTATTTTGTGAAATAAGTTATGTGTTTTTTTATATTTAATGTTTTATTATATATTTGCAAAAAATATAGAACTAAACTTTACTGATTTCTAAATTTATTTTCAGAAAAATGTTACAAAATGGAAAAAAATCCGAAAAAACGGAATCTCTAGAATTCTATTCTTGTCCATTATTGAATATAAGTTCATGTCAGCACACAGAAGTTAATAAAAACTTTGTTGTTACCGTTTACAATCCAACGAGTCAGCCTCTTAGAACTTTTGTCAGACTTCCCGTCACAGGAAAATCTTATCAAGTATTAGATTACATAGGTAAAGTTTTTAAATTTCTCGAATTATTATTATTATTATTATTTATTTATTTATACTTTAGTTTATGAAACATTTTCAGTGGTTCTATTTCCGCTGGTCTTCTGTCTGAGAATATAGAATTGATTCTGACTTTTTAAAATTTATATTTTGAGATTTTTGGAACTGATCGGGAGGAAGTAAATAGTGCGGTGTCCTTCACAAATCAATTCAATTGAAACTTAGGCAAACTTAGAGATGTTGCTTACGTAGATAATAAGGAATAATGGTCCTTACTTTGGGTAAAACCGGTTTGGATAGGTTTCTACTCTGAGAATGTCTGGTCTATTTCGACTGGGAATTTTCATTTGCCAAGATAAAACTGTATTCAATTGGACATGACCTCTTGGACAATTTTTATTTATAACTCTCTAAAAAGTCCTTTATTCCAGATTCTGTAAAAGTTTTCTTCATTGAAGAAAAAAGCTTCAGTATGTTTTCTTTGATTGAAATTGAAGCTAATGGCGCATAATTTGCTACGTAGCACGACCTTTCCTGAACCCGCATTGTTGCGGTTTTCCTAGAGATGATAGATAACGCAAGTCAGTATTATCTTTTCAAAATATTTGCTCATTGTATTAGGAAGACTAATGGACCTGCAGCTGTTTGGCTAGTATGGATCCTTGCATTTTTTCTGATAAACGGACAGGTGCTTTTTAAAATGATATTTTTGATTCTTTTGCTTAGTTCCTTGTGGGTTATTTTCTTGAAATTATCTGTGAGTGGGATTTTGAGAAAGGACGAGACAATTCTTTCACATTCAGCAAAGCGATGCTGAAATTACGTTTCTCCAACAATTAATATATCTACCTCTTATTGTTGAAAGAAAGTAGGTACTTCGTGCATCCTATTTTCTAGCTCACCTGAGTTCTAGTAGGAAATGTTTAATAAATTTAAATTTTTATCGTTAACTTTGAGTCTGTCCTCGTTATTTCATTGGAAGTTCTTGCACTTTTCCAAGAGGACTTTGTATGTTTCACATCCTGTGAAATTAGCTGGGTTCTCGCCTTTGCAGTTTACGCACTTCGAGTTATCTTCGTCTCTAAGATTTGGACAGTCTGCCTTAAGCTGCTCTTTAAGCACTTTACACAGCTAGTTTTGGCATAGGATTATTGTGTTCTATGTCTGAATCTCTGGACCCAACGACATTAGGTGACCATTTTGGTATTTCTGAAGTGCTTACATCTAATCTTCAGATAGAAAGCTGCCTTTATTTTAAAAGCAACTTCCGGTTTTTCGTCATTATGGAAGGTTACGAGGTAGATTTGATTTCGCCATGCTGCTTCTTCTGATCTCTGCTTAATTCTCACGACATCTTCAACTTGTGATCCTTGTTCTTCGAGGCTGCGTTTGACGCTTTATGTAGCAAAGTGTCCCAGTCCGTGTATGACGAGTTTAAAAATTTTTTTCTCCCCTCATTGAATAAGTGTGTAATGAGATTTCATTTCTAACAAGTAGGTCCTTAACAATTTGATGGGGCACCATACTTTGTCGGTGCGAAGTCACTTTCCATGTTATTACGTTCGTCTTCAAAAGGTCTCTTCCTTTTGCTCTGATTATCAGTAATCGATTTTTCTACTTTCTCTTGCTCCGTCTGAGGTAGGTCAGTGATGTCTACATTTTCCAAAGTTTGAAGTTCGTCAAATCGGTTTGATAGTTTCAGTGGTTCACTCTCGTTGATTTTGTAGTAGGGTCTAAAAGTCCGGAAGTTTTTGTCAGTCCAGTCTCTGAAAATCAGTTTCTGATTTTTAGGCATTTTGATCAAAGTGCAGTATAGGGCGGCAAGCCCTTCCGCTTACGAGAGTGATGCGCGCCACACATCTTCGTCAAAGTCTTTAGGGCAGATGCGAGCCAAACACCTTCATCTATCCTGATTCCTTTCATACCAATCTTCTGTTCGATGACATCCGTCATCTCTCGTAGCTTGGTCACGCAGACCGTCCTGTTATAGACTTCGCTTCGGCGGTAGCGCTCCATTCGCGATGCAGGCGAGTGGGAGTATTAAGAGAGTCCTGCAGATTGGCTTGCGCTCAACGCGCACAAGCTTAGTAGTGGGGGTCGTTTTGTTGATATCACTGAGAGGGGTTTTGTGTCATTGGCTCGCGCTCGACATTGTAAGAAAGAGTAAAATTTTTACAGGGATGTTTGACTCGAAGTTCTCCACTTTCTGAAACCGTAGGTTTGGATAATTGTTTAACAAAAAGAAAAAGAACTTCTTACGTTGACTAAGTTTGATTTAAAATTATAAATAAACTCAATGGGGATCAATAGTATGCAAAATAAAATTTTCTTCCAGGAAACGAAGTCGTAACACAAATAGTACCAATTCCGACAACAATTCAAAAAATTCCTGGTCGACAAACCTCTGCTTCAGATGAACTTGTATTTTTAGCAACTGGAATACCTCCTTTAGGATATTTGTCATATTACGTTCGCAAAAATGATCATAGAAAGCGAGTTATGGTGAACGATTCAATTGAAAATCCAAATACTCATGCATCGAATAAGGTAAATAAGAAAAAAATCCTATTATTACTATTTTTAACTATTATTATTTATTATATTATTTTTGTCACCGAGGCTGATAAGCGTGCATTAAGGTAAAATAATTAATAATAAAATAATTCTCCGACTACAATTTGCTATAAACAAATTCTAAATTTAAGCAGTTTTACGATCCAAAAATCTGCTTTTAAATAAAAATAATTTGAGAATGAGTTTGTTATGAATTAATAATATTCTCTCTGAATCTGAATTAGTAGAAAACTACTAATTGATAGTAGTAAAAATCTACTAATTCAATGAGTAACAATAACTGAATAAATGAATAAGTATAGACAACATTTTGGTTTACCTAAGAAATAGAAAAGAATAGAGGTCAATAACTGGACGATTCATTTAGATAAAAAGACTGGGATTCAAGAAGATAGAGCTATCTTATATTTAAGAAAATATGGAAAAAGATTCAATGAGATAAGAAGATAGGGATTGGAAAAGAAAGACAAGATTTTGGATTGCCTAACGGATAAAAAAGAATAGGTGTGGATAAGCGAGGGATTCATTTAGAAAGAAACACTGGAATGGTGATAGGGAGTGGAAAGAAAAGGATACATGTGGATAAGTGTCGATAGATATGGATAGGAAGACTGCGATTTAAAATAATAGACGTGACTGTAGATTGAAAGAAAGATAGAAAAGGACATGGGGTCAAGAGGGGTCAAGATTGAACATCGATTCTTTCCATTTTAATCTTGAAGATAGAAAATGATTCAAACGGATAGAGACTCTATCTATTTACTTCCAGCAGGGATCGACAGTGCAAATGATTTTACTTGTGTCTGACTTTTACAGTCAGCCACCTACTGGGAACCGGCCGGTACTAAGTCAGGAATGCGCGTCAACTGCCGCGCGCCTCGCTAAGGGTAGACGTAGACAAGCGGACGATTTGTTTGGATATAACGACTTGTATTTGAAAAGACAGAGCTATCTCATATAAAAAAAAATATGGGAATGGATTTACTTGGATACAAAGACTGGGATTCAAGAAGATAGGGCTATTTTTATTTCAAAAAGATAGAAATGGGTTCACTTGGATCAGAAAATAGGAATTAAAAAAGATAGAAAAAATTTAAGAGTGCCGATAGAGTGCGGATAGAAAAGGATAGAGGTGGATAAGCTGTGGATTCATTTAGATAGAAAGACTGATATTCAAGAAGATAGGGCTAACTTATATTTTAAGAAAGATAGAAATGGATTCACTTGGACAGGAAAATGGGGATTAAAAAAAATAGATAAAATTTAAGATTGCCCAACGGATAGAAAAGGGTAGAGGTCCTTAAGCTGTGCATTCATTTATTATTAGTGCCACTTTTTTAAAATCGCATTTTATTTGATCCAAAATTCTTTAGAATTAAATTACACCTATTTGTTAGAAAAATGGCAATTTTTACATTAAAAAAAGTGAAATACGTAAAATCAAATAGCATTTGTTTTAACAATTTGAGAGTAATTTTTGTGTATTAGTATTGTAATAATTGTATTAGTAATAATTGTCTGTTAGTTTCCGTCTTATTAATTTTATAATTATTTTATGACAAACTATATTTTCATACTTTAAAAGAATCATTAAAATTGTAATAAAAAATCTAATTTTATTTTCTATTGAAGATTTTAGAAAATGTAGTAAATTTAATATTTACATTTTTGAGAACGCTACTTTGCTTTTCTGGCTTTTTTTTGTATTGATTACACGTTTGTATTAAAATCCCATAACTTAACGAAATTTTGTTTATTCATCAGCATACTATAATAGCATAAATTTAAAGTGAAACTTATTATATTTTTGGTGAGTTTTCATTTGCGCATGGAAACTTTGCCACTGTTGTTGCAAAAAAAATACCCTCTAGGTAGAGTTGATACACAAACTCACACAGGCTCACACAGACTGGTCACTGCCCAGTGGGTACAAAGTTTGGCGACGTCTTTACGACATCGTTACGTCATCTTTACGACAACTTTACGACATCCTATGTCCATGTCGTTAAGGTGTCTTTACGATATCGTAAATAAGTCGTATGATCTGGTGATTTCTTTACGATATCGCAAAGACATCGAAATGACATGGCCATAGGATGTCGTAAAGATATTGTAAAGTTGTCGTAACGATGTCGTAAAGACGTCGCCAAATTTTGTGCCCACTGAGTGCGCATCGCAATTAGTCCGGAACCAGAAATCCTTACAAAGGGCGCAAAAGTTTGATTTGTTCAAAGCATCCATTTAAATATATACGACTGATGTAAAAATATAGAGGGGACATGATAGTTAACTTAGTTTTAGATGACAATACACTTTAAATTAAAATGGTAAATCTTTAATAAAAATTACTTTAAACTGAATGGGGGCGTCCTCAACCAAGAACAATATTTTTTTTAACAAAAAAGATGATTTTTCAACAAATTAAGTGAATTTTTAACGAAAAAAGTAAAATTTTCAACAAGAAATGGAACATTCATATTTTTATTTAAGAAAATTAATTTTCAATAAAAAAATTAATTTTTTACTAAAACGATGTATCTTCAACCAAAAAGATAACTATTATATCAAAAAATTCGGATTTTCAAATAAAAATAAGGTACATTTAACATTTTAAGCTAAAGCTGAAATAGTACATTTTTTTAGTAAAAAAATTAATTATCAACTGATAATGACGATTTTTTAACGAATTAGTTCAATTTCAAACTTAGAAATATTAATTAGAAAAACTTTTTCACTGAATATTTAAGGAAAAAGATGAATTTGATCTAAAATTATGAATTTAAAAAAATGAATTTTTAACAAAATAGTGAAATCTTTAACCATAAAGATGAATTTCCAACAAAGAAGATTATTTTTCTATCTAAAATACAAAATAAATAAATTTTTAGTCACAGGAAGAAATTTGTAACGAAAATGATTAATCTTTCACCGAACAAAATGAATTTTCAAAAACGAACGTTCATTTTCAGCAACAAAAATTAATTTGTCACAAAATACATTTATTTTGAATGAAATAGTTAACTTTGTATCTAAAATAATAACTTTTAAACAAAAACCGAACAGACTAAGAAGATTTATTTTCAACCGTAAACATTAACTTTCTACAAAATACGTGAATTTTTAAATAAATAGTTGAATTTTCAACTAAAAAAAGATTAATTTTTAACCAAAAATGGAACATGTTAATTTTTAGTTATGGAAATTATTTTCAAACATCAAGTAATTTCCCACAATATAGTTCAGTTTTTAGCAACAAACAAAAAATAATTGTTATCCAAAAAGACGCATTATACACTAAAGACGTATATGCATTTTTGACAAAATAGTTCAATTTTAAATTGAAGATAAAATAGTTAAACATTCAGTTTAAAAAATGGTTTCAAAGAAAACAAAACGAATTTTCAACAAAAGAAATCAATTCTCAATGAAAGAAATACATTTTAAATAAAAATGACGTACCTTTCACCCAAGAAAATGAATTTTTCACTACGGACTTTAATCTTTTACCAAAAAATTAACTTTGGACAAAATACATTAATTTCAAACCAAATAATTAAACTTTCAATTATAAAAGATCACTTTTCAACCAAATGTCGAGAAATTAAATTAACATTTAAAGAAATTACTTTTCAATCAAACAAACCACGAGTTTTCAACAAAATATTGTAACCAAAAAGATCAGTTTCCTACAAAAAGTATGAAATTTAACAAACTACAAAACTGATAAAAAAATATATTTTGGGTTGCAATCGTGTGAAAAACTACGATTTTTTGCAACCTTCCTTGAAAATTTTCAATTTAAAAAACCATTTTTTAACCCAAAAAAAAATCTAACAAAATAGATCAATTTTACTAACAAGATTAATTTTCTTCTAAAAAGACGTATTTTAATAAAAATCCCTGATATTTCAACTACTAACAAAACTAACTTTTAAACACTAAATGAAATAGTTTTTTTTCTTAATATATCTGTTTTCATATATTTCATAATATGTGGACATTTTTATATATTATTTTATCTGTTTCCTCATTTTATTCCTCAAAGTTGTGAATTTATTGTAAAATTTTGTTTTAAAATCGCGCGCTTTTCATCACTTCTGGTTCCGGTTTAATCTTAGCCAATCAAAACAGTTAGAAGTTGTGGCAGAACTCTAAAAAAATGCCTAATTCAAATATTTTTCTACAAAAAGACGATTTTTTTACTGATAACACTACTTGTTAATATTTGATAAAATTTTGTTATAACAAATATTCATTTAAATTTCTTTTTAATTTAAAAGGTTACTATTCATTTATGAAGATTTTAAAATATGTATAAAAAGAACTTGGAAGAGTTTAAGACAACTTTTTTCATCTTGTAGAATTTTAAAAAAGATTAGGTAAGATTTTAATTATTTAAAAAAATATCTAGAACTTTTGGATAAATCCGAAAGGATTTAAATTTTTTAAATATTGGAAAAAATTAAACAAAATGCAGATTTTAAAAAATTTGCCAATTTACGAGATATTTAGACGGTTTAAAAAGATTGCAAAAGATAATTTGAAACATAAGTTTAAAAATAGTTTAAAAACTGATTATGTTCTTTTTAAATTTTTGAAGAGGACAACAAATTTTCTCAGGTTTCTCAGAAAAATTGGAAAAGTTTATTGTATTTTAAAAACAGTAGTTTTAAGAGAATATTTAAAAAGATTTCAAACTATTTTAAAACAAAATTGTGATTTTTTATGATTTGTGGAGAGAAATAGAGAACTGTAGAAAACTAACACTGGATATTATCGAGTGCTTACATCTATCGGTGTGAAACCTTAGTTAAACGCAATTCAAAGCTTACCAAGCAAGAATTCCGAACGATCACCCATCCGAGTATTAACCGCGCAGTCCGTGCTTAACATTCGAGATCCAAACGAGTCAAGAATTGCCACCTAGCCGTTTTTTGTCACTGTTACTAGTATGATCATTTTATTTTTAGGCATTTAGTATCAGTGTTGACACAACTGGGGAAGTTATTATCGAATCTAAAATTGAAAAAGGAGTTAAACTAACACAATCAATCTATTACTATGCGGGAGTCGTAAGTGAATACCCAGGAAAGTGGATGGCTGGAAATAACGGTCGTGCTTCTGGTGCCTATATCTTTAGACCAAATGTAACTACTGGAATCAGAGGTTTTCCCTATGATGGAAATGCGGCACTAATCAGAGGTTCGTGTACTATTGCAATATTTAATTTATTCGCCATTACAATGCATTATTTTTCTCTGTAGATAAGGGTCTAAAGATTTTTCACATGATAAGGGCATTCCCAGTGGACACAAAATTTGGCGACGTCTTTACGACATCGTTACGACCTCTTCACGACAACTTTATGATCTCCTATTTCCATGTCGTTATAATGTCTTAACGATATCGTAAATAAGTCGTATGATCTGACGATGTCTTTACGATATCGTAAAGACACCGAAACGACATGGACATAGGGTGTCGTAAAGTTGTCGTAAATATGTCGTAACGACGTCGTAAAGATGACGCCAAATTTTGTGCCTACTGGATTGATTTTTTTAAATGAAGTAATATGAGTGCTATATTAAGTTAAATTTAAAACAATTTAAATTTCTGACATTTCAATTTAAAAGACTGAAATTTCAACTAAATTGATTAATTTTTAACCAGATCGATAAATATTTGACGAAAAAGATAAATTTTTAATAATAAACATTTAATTTTAAACAAGAAACTAACTAATTTTCAACAATGGAGATGAATTTTCGAACAAAAAGGAGGAAGTTTCAACATAAATGTCGAATTTTCAACGAAGGAAGAATTTTGAATAAGAAAGAAGACAATGTTTGAACTTATTATTTAATTTATTTGTCTAATACCAAATTTTTTACAGTACAGTTTCATTTGCAAAAAAACTTATTTTTCAATTAAATAGTTTAATTTTTAACTAAATAATTGAATTTTCAAGGGAAATAGTTGCATTATTTAATAAAAAGACGAGTTGATAAAGATACATTCTCAACGGAAAATTTAACATTTGTTATTTTATATATATTTAACACAGTGGAATTCAACGAAAGAGGACGGGTTTTCAACATTTTAATTGTATTTAAAGAAATTTGAATTCAACTAAAAAATATGAATTTCCAATGAAAGAGTCAAACTTTCCGCCAAAAATTAAAAAAAAAATTTACAACAACCAAAATTCATCAAGAAAGATGAATTTTCAACCAAACAGGAATTTTTAATCAAGAAAGAAAAAAAGAAATCTCGAACAAATTGTCAAATTTTTGATGAAAAGAGGTGAATTCTCAAGGAAAAACGTTAGAGTCGAGACTTGAAAAAAGACTTTAATTTTAAATCCAAAACCTAAACATTTAACCAAAATATAATAATATTTAATAAAAAATCTAATAGTTAATATTTCTACCAAGAAAGATTAAGAATTTAGATAAAAACTGATTAAATTGAACCAACGAAGACGAATCAACAAAAAAAAAGGTTGAACCCTTAACCAAAAGAGAATAATTTGTAACCAAATAATTTCATTTTTAACGAAAAAGCTGAAATTTATACTAAAACAGATGATTTTCTACAAAAAATGTAATTTTAGAACAAATAGTTGAATTGTACGAAAAAATAATTGAATCAATAAAATAATACAATCTTTAAAACCAAAAATTGTCAACCAAAGATACTTGGACGTTTTCTTTGAATTCTAAAATTCCTCCTAACATTTAAATTGAAAAAATGAGAAAAAGAGGATTAAAAAAAGTACGAGTATTACGTTATAAAAATTGAAATTTCGCTTAGAAAGTAGTTAATTTTTCGCTGCACAAATTTAGGTCCTGCTGTAGATAGTCTTTTAGAAGTTACTTGAAGATAATAAACATTAACATTTTAACAAAAATTAAAGCAGCATTGATTGTTATAAAAAAGAAAAAAATTAAATTATAGGTCCCTTGGTGGAAGAGCTTCATCTAACCATCAACGAGTGGATCAGCCAGGTTGTTAGAGTTTACGATGGAGAAGAAAGAATCGAATTTAGCTGGCTTGTTGGTCCCATTGATATCAAGTACGATTTGTTTGATTAAATCTCAATTTATAAAAATCATTTAAACGTTCAGATAAAACTTAATTTTTACGGTTATTATTAAAATATTTAACTATAAAATTATTACAGTGACGGTATTGGAAAAGAAATAATAACTAAATATACAACAGACTTGCAATCAAATGGTGAATTTTTAACTGACAGCAATGGTCGAGAAATGTTAAAACGAAAGAGAAATGAACGACCAACATGGAACTTAGACCTCGACGAGCCAGTTGCTGGAAATTACTATCCAGTAACGACGAAAATCTCCATAAGCGATGAAGAAAGAAAATTAAAAATGGCTGTTCTTACTGACAGGGCACAAGGAGGCAGTAGTTTAAGGGATGGTGAAATTGAACTGATGGTCAAGAACTTTTTTATCAATTACTTTTTACTAATAATTTTGATCTTGATTAGTAGGATTTTCTGTTGAGAAAATTTTAAATCCATTTTTCCGTTTCTGTTGAATATTAAAAATTAAAAATCGTATCTTCCAGGTTCACAGAAGATTGTTGTGCGATGATAATTTTGGTGTCAACGAAGCTCTAAATGAAACTGCTTATGGAATAGGATTAGTAGCTAGAGGAGAACATTCTGTGTTAATTGGAAGTCAGTCCGATTCATTTGTACTTCAGGAAAAAAATAAGGCTATAAGTTTGTCGCTTCGACCTTGGATTTTTATTACTCCTCTTGAAACCACATCCTATGATGATTGGAAGACAAATTATAGGATGCATGTAAGCACATAGTAACTTCCTACACAAAAAATAACCACTTAGGATCGAGTGATTTTAGTTTTGAATAACAAAACTTGTTAAAGTTTTGTTATTTAAAAGTAGTTGTCATTATTTATGTTGTTTATTTATTTATGTATCCTGAAATAACTGGAAGCAATATGAAATTTGAGCAAGTTTCATGACGACATTCAGAGGAGCAAATCCGAAATTTACCACACAATAATGTCAAATTGCTGATCGATTTTAAAGTTCTCTTTTTAGAATTAAAGAGAAAAACCTGAGTATGAGATAAAAAGGAAAATCATTTGTTCATTGTGCAATTTTTATGTTATAAATAAATGAACTGAACTTATTTACCTAGAGTGGTTGGAGAAACAAGATAAAATGATTCATCGAATATACTTTTCTACAAGAGACTTTTCCATAAAACGGAATAAATATTATTTCTATTTCACATTTTACAGAGTTCTGGTCTGGCTGAAAGGTTGCCTTCCAACATTCATATCTTGACTCTAGAACCTTGGAAAGATGGAAGTGTTTTGTTGAGATTGGAGCATCTCTTCGAAGAAGGCGAATCAATCGAATATTCTAAGCCAGCTAAAATAAATCTACAGGCACGTTTAATTTTTTCCCCCTTTCCCTAACCCTTGTCGCTGTTAATTTTTCTCTTCCTTTTTATTTCCTTGTGCTTGAGGTAGTCCCTATCTGTGGCTTCACCCATGTTCCTGTCGCTATCCCTTTTAATTTCCCAGCTTGCTGCTGACCGTGACTATCTCCAGATCCATTTGAATGTCCTTTCCCCTATTTCTGTCATATCCCTCTCTCTTCATTTTTCAGGGCTTGTTCTTTTTCATAAACTTATACTTATTTCTGTCCTCACACTGTCTTTCCCTCTTTTCCCATTTTTTTCACTTTGTATTTTCTTTTCCCTGTCCCTATTTACTTCTTGATTCCCTCTCTAACCGTTTTCTCGTATTCTTACCTGTCAATGATCTTATCTCTGTTCCTTACTTTCTGAATTTGCTTTTTTGACTCAGCCCCCTTTTATATTACTGATCCAGTTCATATTCCTTTCACCATCCCTGTCTTTGTTCCATCTTAGTTTCCTGTCCCCTTTCATTTTCCTGTGCCTTTTCATATACCTTGCCCAGCACTTGTTCCCACTTCTATGAGTTTTCTATTTCCTTGAAGCTGTGCCTTTTGACGTTCAATATTTGCCGTCACGGTCCTTCCTCTTGTTTCCGTTCCTATCCTTGTCCCTTTTTTATTTCTTCGTCGCTGATTCAGTCCCTATCGTTGGAATTCGCTATTTTCCTTTCCCTATAATTATACATTTTCCTATCTCAGGTGATATCCATGCTCTATCCCTAATTACCCCCTGGTCTCGGCCCCTTGCCCTTTCTATTTTCCTTTCCTTTTTCTTTTCCCTGCCTCTATATCTGCCCTTTTGGATTGCTTAAACCATTTTTCTTTCCCTTTCCTAAATAAATAATAGCTACCTTGTAAAACATGTCGAATTACATATTTTTATTAAATTTAACAAAATATCTTTCAGGACCTGTTCTCAGATTTTATCGTAACTGGAGTTCATGAAACGACATTGGGTGGTAATCAGTGGTTGGAGGATATGGAGCGTCTCAAATGGGTTCCCGACAAAGACTATGTAGTAGGAAACAATTATACTGTTAATCCCATCAATTCTAAAATCAGAAATGAGATGGAAGTGCTATTGATGCCCAAGCAAATTCGTACCTTTGTTGTGAATGTTTCACCACGCGTTAGTAATACTGATCCCAGGTATATGTAATACTAAAGCAGGGAAAGATAAACGGTGCTAAGTCCGCTTTTGACGAATTTTAATTTTCTTCAAAAATCTTACTTTCCTGCTTCTTTACACTTATTTACGTGCAAAATTTAAATTTTATAATTTCTACTATAAAATTGATTACGTAAATGTATCAAGAGATTAAATAATTTTAGGCAATTCAAACTGAATGAATAAGGTGTACTAAAATAAACGATTGATGTGCTTTTTCATTTGCAATACATAGTACGCTCCCCAGTGGGCCCGAAATTTGGCGACGTCGTTACGACATGGTTACGACATCTTTACGACAACTTTGCGTCATCCTATGTCCATGTCGTTTCAGTGTCATTGCGATATCGTAAAGACATCGTCAGACCATACGACTTATTTACGATATCGTAAAAAAAACCTTAACGACATGTACATAGGGTGTCGTAAAGTTGTCGTAACGATGTCGTAACGATGTCGTAAAGACGTCTCTAAACTTGGTGCCCACTGGATCAGCGTACTATCAGTCAGTCTAGAACATATTTTCCGATAAGTTTTAGTATTACTATTAATTTATTCTTAGTTTTGTTATAATTGTATTATTACGTTATCATTGTTTATTACCTTATTCTTTTTGTAAAATAAAAATGTTGAAGTTATGTAAGAGTAATGGTTATTTAGGAATGATTTATGGATCCTAATAAATTGTTTCATAACAAAATTTTTAATTCGATGCTCCAAATTGGGCATCAATGTTTAATTTTGGATATGTTTATCAGCAAGTAATTTCTTCAGATCACTAAATAAAACGCTTTCGCAGGGAAATGTTCTCTACCAAGTTGCAACAATGAAAAAACTACTAGATGCCTGGGCTATTGGTATCGAAGCACATTTCACGATTATATTCTTTTTAAATTCGACTTCATGTTTTTGAAGCCAAACATGTTGAGGTTGATGTAAGATTGAAAAAAAGGATTACATTCTTTATTTAAAACATTTTCTTTTAGATGAAAAGTAGGGGGAATGTTTTTAATTTGATTTTTTTCTAAAGTGGAATAGAGAAATTTGGTTTTTAATCTACTTTTAAATGTCCTCCAAAAATTGGATGTAGTAGGTGTTATCGAGCAGTTCGTTTTTTCGCTAAAATGTTAAGGTATCGTTTCGTCAAAGGGGAAAGTGCGATGGCCTTTCCATCCCCAGTGGGTACAAAATTTGGTGACGTCTTTACGACATCGTTACCTCATATTTACGACAATTTTACGACATACTATGTCCGTGTCGTTACGGTGCCCTTACGATATCGTAAATACATCGTCAGATCATACGACATTTTTACGATATCGTATACACACTTTAACGACATTGACATAGGATATCGTAAAGTTGTCGTGAAGATGTCGTAACGATGTCTTAAAGACGTCGCCAAATGTTGTGCTTACTGGGTCTTCATTATAGTGCACAATATAATCAAATTTGTTTTTATAATCTCTAGCTCCCAACCGATAGAATCAACTAATCTTGGCCGCTCTGCTGAATAACCTATAAAAATGATGCAATAAAATTGATTAGATTGTTTTTTAAAACTATATTAACAACTGAACGTATCTGCGTCTCTTTAAATATTATCATTGATTTGTTTTGAAGTTTTCTCATAAATAAAGTATTTCACTTGTATTTAATGTGGGAGGCGGCCGTAAATATCCCTCCCCCTGATGCTCAAGATATAAAGCCTATTGTACCTGAGTATTTAGATCTACGTGGACTTCGTTGTTTCCAACATTCTGGAGATATAACTTTAAGGTGCCAGGCGTACCCCATTTCACAGTGAATGCCGCGGACCTCTTTGTACCGCAAAGTACCGCAAAGTCCAGCAGCCTCTGAAATTGGCCTTAGAGGGAATAAGGCAATGCTAGGATGGTCAGAGCGTTTTCACTGACGTCGTCATTTAGATGTACAGATTCGACCCAGTGAGCACAAAGTTTGGCGACGTCTTTACGACATCGTTACGACATCCTTACGACAACTTTACGACATCCTATGTGCATATCGTTAAGGTGACTTTGCGATATCGTAAATAAGTCGTATGATCTGACGATGTCTTTACGATATCGCAAAGACACCGAAACGACATGGACATAGGATATCGTAACGATGTCGTGAAGACGTCGTCAAATTTTGTGCCTACTGGGGAAGCACACTTCGAATCAGTTTTCTCAAAATCAACTAGTGAGTCATAAGGTTAGGCTCTAGACGTAGAGCCTTTTTAATCCTTATCAGGTAAGTAGCCTCTTTTAAGGAAGATTATGGTTTAAGGTGGGTTTCGAACAACCAAACCTTTGATGGCAGTACATAGGAAAATTTCTGTTTATACCCATTATGGGATCGAACCCCAGTGCTCCTGAATAGAAGTCTGACACGGTATGGTCTGAGCCACCGAGGCTTCTACGAATAAAGTTTTTCAACCACGTTTGTTATTCAACAATCTCAACAGAAGATAATGTTGTAGATCATGCTCACTTTCACTATAAAACAAGCTCTGCAATAATGTTCGAGGAATTTTAATAAAAATAATTTGTTTAGAATTTGTTGAATGAATAAATAATTTTTACCAGAATAAAATTTGCATGATTGTTGAGAATATTTCAAAGAACAAAAAAAGCCATTTTTTATTAAGAGCAGATAAACATGCAAGTGCTTGAATAATTACAGTTGTTTGCAAACTTAAAGTTCCTACAGTTTTGCTTTTTTAATTATCTCCGAACACCACCCCTAGAACTTTCAGCAAGAAAATTTCTTTCTCTTTCTATCTCTGTCTTCGACCCTTTATTAATATTAAACATCTCCCAAAATTGATCCCTAGTACTTTTAACGACAGTTCGGATTTGACTTTATGCAAAACGGTTAATAAGTATTTGATATAAAGATAGCCATAAAATTCACCTTGAAGAAATTCCAGGTTATATTTTAAACCCCATAATAATATTATATAACCCCCAAATTTACCCCTAGTACTTTCAAGGAAACAGTTCCGACAATTCTGCATGTGAAACAGCCAATAAATCTTGTATTAAAAATATTTACGCGAGTCTCCTTCAACAAACCTTAGGGTATGTTCCTCACACCATAATAATACACACAAATCCAAAACTCCACCCCCTCAGTAATTTTGACGAAACATTTTCAAAGTTTCTTCAAAAATAACATCCATTAAATTTTCTAACTAAAAGTAGTCACAAAGGTTTCTTTCAGATAACTACATGTTATGTTCCAAGTCTCTTAATAATATTAAAGAATCCAAAAAATTCACGCCTAGTACTTTTAAAAAACAGTTTAGAATTTATTCAATGTAAAACCACAAATAAATGTTTAAAAAAGAAAAAACTTATAGATTCAGGGCCATTAGCATTAAAAGGCATAACAGCATTTTGTTCGTAGTTTGAGTTAGGCTTCTGAAGGTAAATAATTAATTTTAAAGTCCTACAAAAATATTAAACTACCTTAGAATTGTTCATTCGAAACACTAATTTAAAATTTTAAATAAGAAAGCTTAAAAATGGTGCCGAAAATGCCACGAATTCCACGAATGCAATGAATTTGATTAATTCCGCGAATACTATAAATTCCGAAAATTTTACAAGTTTTGCGAATTCCTTTAATTCTATTAATTTCGCGAATCCCACGAATTTAATGAATTCAATGAATTCCACAAATTCAATGAATTCCACAAATTCCATGAATTCAACTAATTCCTTAAGTTCCACGAATACTATGAATTCCGTAAATTCTGCAAATTTTACGAATTAAATGAATTCCGCAAATACAGTGAATTCTATAAATTCCGCAGACTAAACGAATAAAATGAATTTCGCGAATTCTGCAAATTACACAAATTTCATAAATTTGGTAAATTCCTTTAATTCCGCGAATACAATGAATTTCACGAATTCTGCGAATTTCATTAATTCATTTAATTCCGCGAGCACCATGAATTCCGTGAATTTCAGGAATTTTATTGATTACGCGAATTCCATGATTTCTGTGAACTCTATGATAACATGAATTCCTTGAATTCTATGAACAATATAAATTCCCTGAATTTCACGAATCCCAAGTATTTATTGAATTCCGTGAATTTAGGTAATTCATTCCACCTAAACATTCTTTCGAAGTTCCACTTCTACCGTGCATCCTAAAATACACACATTTTTCACAGAATATTTTTTATTTTGGCGGTGAACGAAGTTACGTATATTAGACATGTATCAAGCTGCGCATGCGCCATTATTATTTCCGCACAGTCTGTTAGATTGAAGTACTTTATATATCATTCAGAGGAATAGAAGTTCTCATTTTCAAGGTGGGTGATGCAAAAACGATATTTCCCTATAGAAAAAGTTTAATGTTATATTCACTGTTTAAAATTAAAGAATTTAAATTATTAAAATTTTAATAATAATGAAAACGTTACAAAGTCGCGTTCTTTGATTAAGCGCTTTCATGGGCAACGATATTATTCAAATTTACTCTGACTATATGCTTTTTTCATTGAGGAAATAGAAAAATTAAATTCCCAAAAATCCACACAAGAACCCGGAAAAATTCAAAAAAAGCTTTCGTAGAAAATTCGCATGCCTAAAAAATATGATATGTTCAGGAAATCGCAACATATGGTGAGCTCATAATTATTATATTATATTTACCATCAAAATCCAGATAAACCGTAAATGTAAGAATTAGACTGTAGCTCGCGATCTTCATCCTAACCTGAAAAATTTCGTAAACAGCGGCTGACAAATTTTAAATAGATTTACTGTTATGTGCATACGCACTTGAATCTTCAAATAACGTCATACATATACCGTCTTCCTAGAATTTTCCTTGAAAGCAATTGGCAGTGAGAGAGCTTAACGGTCAAGAGAGGGGCATGGTGACGATATTTATTCTAGTGTGCGCTTCGTCGCGCATACGTTTGTTCGAGTTGCGCACCCAGTGGGCACAAAGTTTGGCGACGTCTTTACGACATCGTTACGACATCTTTACGACATCTTTGCGACATCTTTACGACATCGTTCCGACATCTTTACGATAACTTTACGACATCCTATGTCCATGTCGTTAAGGTGTCTTTACGATATCGTAAATAAGTCGCATGATGTGACGATATCTTTACGACATCGTAAAGACAGCGAAACGACATGGGCATATGATGTCGTAAAGTTGTCGTAAAGATGTCGTAACGATGTCGTAAATACGTCGCAAAATTTTTGTGCCCACTGGGCAGTTTCGTAGCTACAAAACGGGTAATAAGAACACTCAACCACATATTTCGCTCAACACCATGTGTATTTAAACTCAAAATGTTTCACACGGATGTGACTGTTTAAGTTTGTATATAGTTCATTTGCCGCCAAAGCTATTTGTCGACCATACCCGAGACAGCAACGGCGGTATGTCAAGGTTCCATTGTACCAAATAACCGAAATAAAGTCTCTCACATAGCTTTTAAACGAGAACATAAATGAAAAGCATCTTTGAGAATCATTTTCTATATAACTAATTAAAATCGGAATATGAAATAATCACGCGATAGGCAATGAATTAAGTTGCAGAAAAATATCTAAGTCATATACTGATATCCAAAATTACCTGAATGATTAGCGCCGGAACACTGGAATTAGAAAGATTATACAATTTCGTATCATATAACCCCTAATGACAATATTTTTAACTTTTTAAAGAGAATATAACCGCACAAGAAGTTTTTAAGAAAAATACAGCAGTTTCTTGAATCCTGTACCACTACTTCATCTCGTGGCAAAACCCAAAGTTATCAGACAGAGAATCTAGACGGGGATGATTGTCAACTGAAAACGGATGTAGACTCACTTTTATATTTTTTGTCATGTCATCGGAACCGATGAAGATTTTATGAATTTCATCAACTCGAATTAAATATAAGACTTTAAAGGTTGTGTGTTGTAAATTTAAGATTTATGATATAACTTTTCTAGGTCATGGTATAAATAAAAAATTTTGTGACAACAAACTCTGATTGGTGGAAATCGTGTCACGAGCGAAATGTATTATGGGATTGCTGCCCTCTTCGCGACGCGTTCGTACGCAAAAGTTTGTATTACTATTTTGAAATCGCCTGCACGCTGGCGGACGACAATTTACATCGCGATCTTCATTTCTTTCTGTTCAGATTTTCCGAACGGTGGCTGAGTAATTTGAAATAGATTTGAACCTATATTTATACACTGAAACCTTAATATAACGGACCTGGATATAGCGCCTCTAAAATAATGAGAGAGGTGCTGTGAGCTTAGCCGATTTGCGCAATTCTGTAGTTACAGAACGGATTGTGCAAAGACTCACGCGCATATTTTGCTTAATATAATATGTATTCATACTGCGAATGTTTCACACGGCCCTGACTGTTTACGTTTTTACATCCTTGATTTACGCCCAAACCTATTTGTAAGTCATTCCCGAGTTGGAACCGGCGGTATGTCAAGGTTCCAGTGTACTAAATATTCTCTAATGACTTAGCTTTACTTAAAACAATAAAGCTCCTTTCTCGAATTTTAAACGAGAACACAAACGAAAAATTACCTTCGGAAACATTTGCTTGACTACCTATGAAAACTGTAATGTGAGAAAATCACGTGATATTCAAGAAATTCGGGTGAAGAAAAATATCTATATATCTTATACTAACGTCCAATATTGCCTAAATGGGTAACGCCGAAAAACTGGCTAGAAAAATGATGTCCCAGTGGGCACAAAATTTGGCGACATCTTTACGACTTCATTACGACATATTTACGACAACTTTACGACATCCTATGTCGATGTCGTTGCGGTGACTTTATGATATCATAAAGACATCTTCAGATCATACGACTTATTTACGATATCGTAAAGACACCCTAACTACATGGAAATAGGAGATTGTAAAGTTATCGTAAGGATGTCGTAACGATGTCGTTAAGACGTCGCCAAATTGTATGCCCACTGGGTTGGCAAGATGTTTTGCTATAACTTTCCCAAGTCATGTAATGAATTGAATTCGAGGTACAAAATATAAGAAATTCTTTAATTTTTCTTTAAACTTTCCCATATGTTATATTCTCTTTTAAAGAGCCAAAATATCTCTACAACCGCCATTCATTGCACAGTTTTGTGAAAATTTTAAAAATTAAAAAAAAAGTTTTCCGCTTTTTGGAACGAGTTCAAGAGTTTAAGAGGGTCTTATTATTTAATGTAGACATTGTCCTTCAGATTAAAGGTACGTATTAACCAAGTTTTTTCTGAACCGAAAAAGACACATTTTTATTTTCAATATTTTTATTCAAATAGATGGGTGAACATTTTTCAATTTGAATGTTTCTAAATTGGAAAAGAGGTCTTTTAGTTTCAATCTACTTTTAAATGTCCTCCAAAAGCTGGATGTGGTAGCTTTTCTTGATTCTGTCGTTTTTTCCTTAAAATTTCAAGGTTTTTTTCATTGAAAGGATAAAGTGCGATGAGCTTCTTTCCAGCGTCATCATAGAGTTCAATATAATCAAAATTGTGCACACGATCTCTAGCACGCACTATGAACATATCTGGGTTAATTTCTGGACGTTTCTTCCCATTTTGAAGCATAATATCGATCACCATTTCATTATGATCCTTTAGCACTAAAGCATTGTGGTTTGATACAATCATTTTCTTCCAAAAGATAGAATGTTCTGACGATTCAGAAGAATATCCTGATCCTGCCGGCTCTGATAAACAACCTATGAAAAGAGAAATTCATTACGCTTTTGCATGAAGAAATAGTAATTTGTGATACCAGGACTGTGAGTGGTACTTTTTCAGCAGAATGTGAAAGTTGCAGTACGATTTGGAGTCGATCCAGTTGATCATAAGTTAGGAGGCTGCAGGAGGTGGTCAGAGTGAAGAGGAAATTAAGGGCTAGTGGCGGAATTATAACCAAGGTTAGGGCTGGATTATAGGAAGAAGTACATAAAGAGTGAAAGGGGGACGGCGTGAAACAAGGGCAGTAAAGATTAGAGGGGTAACGTATAAATATATGAGTGTGTACAATAAGAATGGGGTGAAAGGGTTAAATAAAGGGTGGAAGACTTACTTGGAGAAAGAGGGAAGGGGCGAGCTTCGAAAGAAAAAAGAAGGTTAAGATAATAAATGAAGAGGGGGGTGTAAGGGGATATAAGAGGATTATAAGACACTAAATAGAGGAAAGAAACTGGACGGTGGCGCGTGGTATGGTCTTTAGGGCAGAGAGTGGCATGGCTGAGAGAGGCAATAGAGAAGTATCAGGAGCAGTTGGGCAACGTTATCTTTTAGATGGAGTCGGTGGATGAGATATGAGAGGATCGAAAAGAAAAAGGGAGTGTGCAAAAGAAGGTATTTAGAAAGAACAAGAAAGGAAGAATGAAGTCGTGGTGGGGTAGGAAATGTAAAATGATAAAGAGAAAGGTGAAAAACAAGTACAAAAATTGGAAAAAGGAAACTGCAAAAAGGGAGGAGTACGTAGAAATGAGGAAGAAGTTTAGAGTGATCTGTAAGAAGAAAGAGCAGGAAAAGGAAAAAGAGCTGCAAGAGAAGTTGGGAAGTATGAAGACAGAAGGGCATGCGTGGAAGATATTTAATAGGCTTAAGAAACGTAGGGTGGGGATAAGTAAGAAGATAGGGAGTGACGAATGGTGGAAATTTTTGAAAGATTTATTTCAGGGATCAGATACATGGGAGATAGTTAAGGTAATTAGAGAAACTAGGAAGGAAGATGATAAAGAGCTGAATGACAAGGAGATAGAGAATCAGGTAAGGAAGTTTGAAAATGTTAGGCAGAAGGGCTGGACGGGGTAGAAAACAAAGCGTAGCTGTTTGGCACACAGGAGCTAAGGGAGAGGATAAAGGGGATAGTGAAAAAAGTATGGAGGGAGAGGGATTCTCAGAAGGGTAGAGAGAGAGGGGGGGGTTGATCGTACCATTGTATGAAAAAGGGGATAGGGAGAGGCAGGAAAATTATAAAGGAATTGCGCTAATAAATACAGCGTACAAAACATATGCGATGTTGTTGGCAGATAAGTTGCGGAAGGATGTTGAGGGGAAAGGAATATTTCCGGAAACGCAGGCGGAATTTAGGAAGGGAAGGAGTACTTTTGACAATATTGACGTCTTGCAGCACGGAATGGATAGAGAACTGAGAGACGAAGAGAAGAAAGGAGGAAGAGGAATAGAGATGAAAAGATTGTCAATAGGAGAGGATGTAGGTCTAAGAAAACTGTAAATATTTTAAATAGTTTATAAGTATTAGGTGTTAGTCACGGAGGCTGGCAATGTGAGGGATTGCGAGAAAATGCCGACATGTGAGCGAGGCGAGGAAGGCTAGGCTATAAAAGCGAACGGAATAAATAGACGGTGCAAATGGATGTTAATTCTTAAGAAGTAATTGTACGAAAATTCTGTAAAAAATGGAAGTGTAAGCAAGTAAAATTTTTTAAGGTCAGCAGGCCGAAAAATAAACGTTTATCTTTCTATCCATCTAAAAAGTCTAAAGGGAGTTCAATTTAAACTGATGTAAGCCACAGAAATCCAATTCACTCCAATCCACTTTAATCCGATCATTCAATTCAATCCACTTCAATTCACTCCAATTCAACCAACTTAAATCCAACTCCATTAATTCTCAATATTTTCCTTTCAGGGTTGGAGTAACTTCACTCAATGAGAAGAGAAGTAAAGGGAGGAAGGAGGTACAGATTTTTTAGATCGATCTACTATCGGCGACAAAATTCGAGTCGTCTGGCTTTGACGTTGAATAAGTATGTGAAGAAAAAATGGTAGGTTAATGAAAGAGGTATCATTTTATAGGTACAAATGTTGTACGTTAATGAGCCGAAAAGTAATATTTCAAAAAATTATTTATAGCTTACAGATCTGAAAATTCGATGAAAGGTGAGGAAATTTGAAAGCTTTTAAAAACAGTGAACTTTGAAGCATAGTTTTTTATTGAAGAAATAATAGGAAAAATCTGAAAAAATTCATGTTGGTACATTAAACATTTCTGAGCAGATTGCCGTCGAAAAATTGCAAAATATAAATAGTTGTTCGTTTTTTTGTGAATAAATATGCGACAGCAGTATCTTCAGTTCTAATGAAGATAATGAAGTGATTTAAATTGGAGGTAGTTAGTTGAACTATCTGTAATAATTTACAATTTGAAGGAAGTATGTGATTCTTGTTGTCTTCGTACAAATTGCGATATTTTAAGTCAGTTTTTTATATAGGAAAGCAAGTGCGAGAGCCCAGTGTGTTGCCGTTTTTTCATGGGATCGTCCTCGGTTTTCCTCAGCCCGACCTACCCAACTTGTGCCTGCGAGCCTTACTCTGGCCTTCAAACCCTTTCCCTGTGTTGAGGAAAACCGCTTCAAAGTTCACTATACAAGAAATTCTAATATACAAGCCTTTTTCTAAGCATGAGTCAACTAATCTCTCTCCGTGGTAATTTGTTCTTAGATTATCAAAATTACCTATTACCGTTTCTGTATTTTGATTGTGGTTGTTTATCCATTAAATCATATCCCTTAGAAGAATTATTCTTTCATCATAATCACAATTACCTAATCTATAATTTAAATTATGCTATAAAGCGTCTTTTACTTTTCCCAAATCACTATTAACTGGGGCCTACCTGTCCCTACCTTCTATGCTTCTAGTTTTGCATTTCATCTTCTTCGTTGTCCCACTAAGCCAGACAGGTAAAGAATGGGGTCTCCCAAGCCAGACAGGCAAAGAATGGGGCTTCACAAGTCAGTCAGGTAAAGAATGAAGATAAGAGAGTCTAAGAGGAACGTCTGGGGAAGGAACCCCAAAATCAAGTAAACATGGAGAGTGTTGATAAAAACAATATACCCTAAGTGAGGAAAGATCTCACCGTGGATTTTGATCATGTTCAAGACATGTTGGTCGACGCTGGCCCCGCGGAATTCGGTGGAGGGGGGGGGGGCAATCGCACAACTTGTATGTGGAGGAATTGGTAGTTCTGGCAGAAATGGACTCTGTCAGGAGGACACAACAAAAAACTAGTACCCATTCGATAGGGGATGAGACGCACATGGCTGTATTGCCGTTAAAATTAGTAGAATGTCTTTGATTCATAAAGCCAGTGACTGAAGAACTCACTAAAATGGAGATACTTCTAAGAATTGCATATAAATCAAAAGAGGAGATATGCGAAATCTGCAGTAATCTGAGGTTTGAAGTCGATGCTTCTAGCGAAGCAGCAAATACAAGGTCAGACCGGAAACCTCAGGAAAAAGCTTTCAAGGATGCTCTCAAAGCAAACTCAAGCGAAAGAGTCAGGAGGCTTTAATGAGGCTAAGAGTTGAAGAAAGCGAAGAAATCGGAAGGAAAAGAAAGATTATACTTCCAGAAAATTTGCTGAAACCGTCAAACCGAGCGGCGGTGGAAGTTAAAAAAGAGAATAGCACCTAGCGAGGTTCTTATCATCAAGCCTGCCCCTGAGCAGACATATGCCAGCATTTTAAAGTATGTGCATACATCTTTTAAGCCCGAAAAACTTGAAGTGGATGTCAGAAGCATCGATTAGACCCAGGCAGGGGAAGTTCTCCTCGAAGTAAGAGCTAAAGCAGGGGAGAGAGCCAGTTTTAGCTACGTGTTGAGGGAATATTTTGGGGGATAAAGGTTGAGCTAGGCACCTAATTCCAAGAGCTCAATTAATAGTTCGCGACTTCGTGGAAGCGACAAAAAGTTGAGGAAGTTCCCCAAAGATAAACATCACCAAAAGAAGGATCAGGAGGTGCATACAGGCTTTTTCACAGATTGGCGATGCGCCTGATGCTATATTGTAGAAAGTGGCTAGACTGAAGGTGGGATGGTTAAGTTGCCAGGTAAAAGAATTAACTGTTGAAACCCGGGGAACTTATCGCTGCCACTAGTTTGGTCAAATTTCTAAAGAATACAAAAGAGAAGATCGTCCCAAAAGCTGCTGGCGGTGCAGTCAGTAGGGGCACAAGGCGTTAGTCTGCCATAACATGGCTCCACAGCGTCCGCCATCGACGTTCAAGAAGAAAGACTGAAGTAGAGCCGAAAACGAATGAAACTGAACACCTAACACCGGATACCAAAAATGGGTAAGTAAGTTAATTCGAAAGTTGAAGAAAATTCTCGACGGAGAGCGCTGCACCGCCCCGGTGCGTTGGCCCGTGAACTAAATCTCTGAAGTAATGCGAAAGCGGTTTCCGCAGACTTAGGAAGGCCAAAACAGAAGGGGTTTCATTTTTAAAAATCTGACATTACCCAGCCTTCTGCTGGGTGCCTTTCCGAAGATTTTTCTTCCTCATACACAAAACAAAAACAAAAAAACACCAAGTTTCCATTCACTGCCTAAAACCTGATTTTCGCATTTACTGTATGTATGCCTTTTGTTAATCCAGTGGGCACAAAATTTGGTGACGTCTTTACGGCGTCGTTACCACATTTTTACGACATCTTAACGACATCCTATGTCCATGCTGTTTCGGCGTCTTTGCGATATCGTAAAGAGATCGTCAGATCATACGACTTATTTACGATGTCGCAAAGACACCTTAACGACATGGACATAGGATGTCGTAAAGCTGTCGTAAAGATGTCGTAACGATGTCGTAAAGACGTCGCCAAACTTTGTGCCCACTGGGCAAAAAGTGTGTGTATTTTGTAAACTCCGTGAATTCCACGAATTCCACGAATGTCATTAATTTCATACATTTCATACAATTCTGTGAATTCATGCGTGAATTTCATAAGTTCAATAATTAGGCGAACTCTACAAATTCCGTGAATTTCTTGAAGTCATTGAATTCCATGAATATCTTGAATTCGTCGAATTCAATAAATCCCATGAATTCTGTGAATTTCCTGAATTCTATGAATTCTGTCAAATATTAAAATGCCGTAAATTCCATGAATTCCGTTAATTCTGGTAATTCTTTGAAACTCCTGAATTTCTTGTATTCCGTGCATATCGTTGATTTCTCGAATTTCGTGAATTCCATGAATTCCGCTAATTCCGTGAAATCCGTGAATTTCGGTCTTTATATCAATTCCGTACATTCTGTGAATTCAAAAATTTCCTTGAATTCCATAAATAGGCGCGTTATATACAATATATTATCAAACGTTTTGGCTCCGTCAGGTAACTTTTTTTCGCCACACTCAGAAAAATGTTTGTTTGAATCAAACAAATTTTGTTTGAATTAAACAAATTATTTCTTTAATATGGTGTCAAACAAATGTTTGTTTAATTCGAATAAATTTTTTATTTGTCCTTATTTGTTTGGTTCAAATACATTTTTGATTTGTTTAAATAAATCTCTTGTTTAAAATAATTAAAGTTATTGTTTACATTTAATGTATATTTTTCCAATTAATTATAGACTTTGTTCAAGTGAAGTAAATCTTTTTTTTACACTTAACCTTAAAATTCAGCATTCTTTATAAAAATAATGTACGAAATCGATAATATGTTTATTCTTAATCATAATTATCGTTTTATATGTAAAACCAGAAACGCGTATTCATTCCGTAGCTTAATTCTGGTTAATTTTTAACTCTGTGCTTCTAATTTCTGCATAAAATGATCATAAATTAGAATAATGAGAAATGAACCAGAGTTAGATATTTAAATTGAATGTATGTATAAGTGCTCCTGCTTTTAATTATGTAATGATAATTATAATAGAAAAAACATGATTGATGTCATAAATCATCTTTATAAAGAAAGGAAGTTAGTATTGAGAAAGACTTACTCACCCAGTGGGCACAAAATTTGGTGACGTCTTTACGACATCGTTACGACATCGTTATGACATCTTTACGACATATTTACGACATCTCATGTCCATGTCGTTAAGGTGTCTTTACGATATCGTAAATAAGTCGTATGATCTGACGATGTGTTTACGATATCGCAAAGACACCGAAACAGCATGGACATAGGATGTCGTAAAGACGTCGTAAAGATGTCGTAACGATGTCGTAACGATGTCGTAAAGACGTCGCCAAATTTTGTGCCCACTGGGCACATTAGAAATTTTCAATTATATCCAAGGTAAACGCCCTACAATTCAAGTAATTCCTAAACTAGATATATTTTGTCCATTTTTCAATTAATTTAAGATTTCACAGTAGATCAGAACCTTCAGAATAATACAACACTGAAAAAATACCAATGCCATCAAATAAATCACATGATAAATTAATTCAGACTCTAGGTTAGTTACTTAGGAACCGCCGGCAGCGCTTTATCACGCCTAGAGGCACTTTGAAGTACTGATTTGTACTGTATTTTTTGTTTGAATCAAACAAATATTTTTTTTAATTCGAATAAACATATTTTCAAAAAATGCATTGTTTAGTAAAAGTCAATGTTTTGTTTCAATCAAACAAATTTTACTAAACAAATTATTTGTTTCAATCAATAAGGCAAATAGTTTCCATTTCTTAAAATTAAATGAAACTTTTTTTAAATCAAGCAAAAAATTTGTCTCATATACATAACAATATTATGTATTGTAGCGTTACCTTACGTTTCGGAAATAAACTTCCAATACATGCAGTAAAAATTTCCAACAGAAATTTTTAACAGTGTAGACAGAAACCCGGAAACAGTAGAAAATGCTTTAGAAGAAAATTTGAAAATAAAACTAGATATTTTCAGGAAATGGAAACATATAGTCACTCTATGAGTAATAAACTTACCATCAAAATCCAGATAAACCGCAAATGTAAGAATTAAACTGTAGCTCCCGATCTTCATCCTGACTGGAAAAATTTCGTAAACAGCGGTTGAAAAATTTGAATTATATTCACTACTATGTATATATGTGATTGAAACTTGATATTACGCCCTATATATATACTGCCTTTCTAGAATTTTCGGCGATAGAATTTGGTTATGAGAGAGCTTATTGGTGAAGAGAGGGGCGTTGTGAACTCAACTGTTCAGAGGCGATATGTCAAGGTTTCAGTGTACTAAATAACCCCAAATGATTTAGCTTTATTCAAGACAACAAAATCTCTTATTTGACTTTTAAACGAGAACAGAAATGAAAAACAGCTTTGGGAAAAATTTTTTTGCCTACACTTTTTTGATTACTAAACATTAAATTTTTTGCTAACTATATATCAAGTTGTTAAGAAAACCATATAAAAAAACTTGAAACTTTTTTATAAAAAATGCGTCAAATTTGTTGTTAACTTATTTTCGGCATGAAAGCAGCCAAATATTCACTCATTAGTTCCTTAATATATTTATTATTAACGTTGTTGCGTTACTTATTTGATTTTATGTCATGAAGAAATTTAATTTTTAATAATAAAAAAAGAACGTCACGCTGCAGTGTACAGTACGCGCCGAGTCAAACCGAGTCATGATGTCAGGACGAAGTCAGAACGAAGTCGACAGGCATCGCTTGAATTAATTGAAGTCAACAACTAAATTATTTAAATTCTAGTCAAATAAAGTCACGAAAGTACGATTAAAGTTGCACGAAATTCTTAAAACAACGTTACATTAAATTCAAAGGACTTTAAAATGAATAGCTACTCGTAAAAATCTACTCAAGGACAGTCAAACCTGGATTTAGTGCCGATTTTGGGACTGACCTTGACCATAAATCCAGAGTCTTGGAACTCTATCTCATTCCTTTTTTGTCTCTTTCCTGTTTCACTCTTTGTTTTCTCACGCTTGAATGAAGACCATTACCATTACTATGAATAACCGTACCGAGAATTTTTTGAATTAAAAAAAAGTGGTCTCAAAAATATTCAAAATGTTCCAACTTTTTGAATTTTTATCCAAAATGGCTAGCTAACGAACTTGACCTTTAGTTTAGGACACTTAACAAGTGTACCAAAGGCTTATCTAATAGATTTTTTTTCAAAAGTTATCGTATTCACAAACAGACATACATACAGGTAGACAGAGAGACCCATTCGTAAAAACCTGTTATTATGACAAAAACTGGGAGGGTCAAATTTTACACAAATCTAGTTATCAAATTTTATCGATTCATAGCAAAAAATCATTGAAAAACTGTATTTTATTTGTGAACACATGAAATGATAAAAATTTGTTGAAAAATTGTTGTTTACAATAATTAATTGTTTGCTGTACTAAAATTGAACAAATTTTAATGAGATTAAAATCAAATTGAGAATCCTAATTACCGTCTAATAATAATCAAGTTGATGAGCAGAATTCCTGAATGTAAAATTAAGAACCCAAACAACAAATTTGGACAATTAGCATAAAATGTTCCTATAACAAAAACAAAAAAGACGAAATAAATAAAAAATAAAATAATAAACAAAGTCTTTTACAGATTTCAATGGGAACATTTTGTGCCGATTGTCCAAATTTGGTTATTGGAATGCTTGTATTAACTTTCAGGAACTCTGCTACTTGTGAGCTGTCATCAAAATGTTCCTAAAAATGTAGAAATTAGTTATTTACAGTTCATTTCGTCGAAAAAATCAAGTTTGTACCTCCAAAAATAGCTAAATAGTGCACTTGTTAATTAAGATAGTTTAAACAATTATTAAATTTTATTTGGTGATCAAATATGATACTTAGTTTTTATTTTCAAGTGATATATGATGGAGTCAATTATTTGTTTATAACAAATTTAATATATTTTTAACATTTGCATTGCTATTAAACATATTTTTGGATGGCTGCTTTCAGTTTTCTAGGTATTTTTTATTGAATGTAAGCATTTTTTTAAATCGGCCATCAAAGTTTAATGCAAAACTTTATTATCTTTCATTAAAAAAAATTAGAATCGGACAATAATTGTTTTCTGAAGATTAATTTTTCCACGGACGTTTTTTTGCTTTTACGGACAAATATGTAGCGCAGAATTTGTTCAAATTTGTACAACCAAAATTATAATTTGTGCATCACCGGAAGTACCTGATTTTTCAGAAAAACACTGGCGGGGCCAGCGAAATGTTTCGGTAGCCCCGGCATTATCTAAAATCAACTTTATATGGGTGCATTATTTTCGTTTTAATTTTTTCAAATTTGTGCAACCAACTTCCACACTTAAAAACTACCCCTGTTCGGAAAATACCATGGCGGGGCCAGCCAAACGTTTCGCTGGTCCCAACATTATCCAAAATTATTTTTAAATGGATGTATTATTTTTATCTTAATTTGTTC
>NC_046664.1:80315852-80337012 GCF_010883055.1 Belonocnema kinseyi | reverse complement strand
GAACAAATTAAGATAAAAATAATACATCCATTTAAAAATAATTTTGGATAATGTTGGGACCAGCGAAACGTTTGGCTGGCCCCGCCATGGTATTTTCCGAACCGGGAAAGACGAAAAGAATGCATCCATATAAAGTTAATTTTGGATAATGTCGGGGCCAGCGAAATGTTTCGCTTGCCCCGCCAGTGTTTTCTAAGAAATAAGGTACTTCTGGTGATGCAAACATTCTAATATTGATTGTACAAATTTGAACAGATTTTGCACTAAATATTTGGCCAAGAAAAAGATAAATTTGCGTGAGTGTTGGGGCCAGCGAAATGGTCCTCGCGTTTTTCTTCCAGAGCAGTTTCCCTGGTGGTCTTTAGATATTACTTGTTCATAAACATAACCAAAATTAAACTCTGAAACCAAAACTAGAGAATCGAATACAAAATGTTATGATGCAATTTATTAGGATCCTTAAATCGATCTTAATAAGTAATTCTCCTTACATTTCTGCAATATTTTTATTTCAGACAAAAAAACAAGGTAATAAACAATTATTAACGATAATAAAATAAAAGAAAAGCTAATTGTAAAGTAATATTAATACTTAAAGTTATAGGAAAATTTACTGTTTGGAATGCTACAGTGTAAGAGGAGAAATTTTAAACGATGCTAAATCCAATCAGCATAATTTTAGAGTAAAGACACAACATACAAAAATTTTTTGGTATAATAATATTTTTAATTGTTGAGCGGTTGTTGAAATTCTGTACTGATCATAGAACTGTTTTAAAAATATAATATTTTAGTACACCCTATTCATTCAGTTTAAATTGCTTCAAATGATTTAATCTTCTAATCAATTTAAACTATAAATTTTAAGTTAGAAATGACAAAACCTTAATTTTTGTACATAAATAGGTGTAAAAAAGCAAGAAAGTAAGATTTTTAAAGAAAATTTAAGTTTGTCAAAAGTGGACACAGTACCGTTTTTACTTTCTCTGCTTTAATATTACATATATTTGAAATCAGTTTTACTAACGCGTGGTAAGAGATACACAGCAAAGGTACGAATTTGCATTGGCATTAATAACACTTCCATCTCGTTTCCTATTTTAGCATTAATAGGATGAACAGTATAATTGTTTCCTGCTACATAATCTTTGTCGGTTACGGTGAAGTATGAGAATAGGTCCTAAAAAATATTTTTAAATGCAATAAAAATTTGTTTTTTATGAATTTACCATTGTTTACAAGACGACTAGCATTAATTAAGGGAAGGGAAAGAAAAACGGCCCGGGAAATGCAAAAGGGCAAAGATTAAGGCAGGGAAATGAAAAAGGAACGGAAAATAGAAGGGGTAAGGGGAAGAGACAAGGATGTTCACAGGGATGTGAAGCGAAACGACCAGAGATAGGGGAATTTACGAATATAGGGAAAGAAAAATAGCGAAATCCAGGAAGAGGGACTGGTTCAGAGTCAACAAAATAAAAAGGGATCGAAATAGGAAGAAGGGCAGACAAGGTTAGGCACGGCAAAAGTGGAAAGTCAAAAGGCACCGAGTCAAGATGATAAAAAAAGGATAGAGGTGGGAATAAGGCGACGGCAGGATAAGCGGAAGAGATAGGAACAGTGTTAGGGAAAGAGAAAAACTGGAAAGGGACAGGAATATGAAGAGGGATAGAATATAAGGAAACGGAAAAGAGACAGACATAGAGATATGTAAAGGATCAGGAATGTGGGAGAGGAAAGGCAAAGAGAAAGTAAATTAATCTTTAACGTCTTTAGGTGATATTATTAAGAAATATCCCTAGTGAGTGTTAGACATTTACTTGCCGCGTTGAGGATTAAAAAAGAAACAGGGACAAGGTATTAGACAGGGAAGATGAAAGGAAAAAATCTAGGGAGAGGGTCAGAAAATAAAAACCTACAGGGATACGAAAGTACGAAGTGAAAAAGATAGTAGAAGGAGACAAGACGATGTCAGGGGCAGAGATAGGGACAGGATTAGGAAAATGGAAGGTCCAGAAAAATAAGGAGATAGGGATAGTAATAGAAATTGAAAGAAGGGCATTGTAATGCATGAAGGCTGAGACACGGTCAGTGAGGAGTCAGGGAAATGAAAAGAATACGGACACGAACATAAAAAAATCCAGGGATAGGAACTGGTTTAAATATAAGGAAATGAAATGGAAGTGAAAAGTTCGACGGAAAATGGGAAACATTAAAAGTACCTGTATATTTATTGTAACTGGCTTAGAATATTTGATTGATTCGCCTGCTTCGAAGAGATGTTCAAGTCTTAATAAAACACTTCCGTCTTTCCAGGGTTCTAGAGTCAAGATATGAATGTTGGAAGGCAACCTTTCAACCAGACCAAAAATGTGTAAAAATGCAAAAAGAAATAATTTTTCATTCCTTCTGTACTTTAAGTTGATTTTAAATATTTCTAATAAGCATTAATAGGTGAGAAACAAAGACAAACATTGTGTGGCATATTCCGGATTTTCACTGCAGTCTGCCGTCATCTGAATTGTTCTACTTCAGCAATAATTTCGTATGGCTTCAAGTTATTTCAGGGACCATAAACAAAATAAACAATATAAATAATAGCAAAAAATTTAAAGTAACTTCAAATAACAAGACTTGCTAATCACTCGATTTTAGGCGGCGAATTTTTTGGAGGAAGTTATTATGTGCTTACATGCATCCTATAATTTTTTGTCCAATCATCATAGGATGTCGTTTCAAGAGGAGTGATAAAAATCCAAGGTCGAAGCGACAACCTCATAGCCTCATTTTTTTCCTGAAGTACAAATGAATCGGACTGACTTCCAATTAACACAGAATGCTCTACTCTAGCTACCAATCCTATTCCATAAGCAATTTCATTTAAAGCTTCGTTGACTCCAAAATTATCATCACACAACAATCTTCTGTGAACCTGGAACAGACGATTTTTAATTTTTAATATTCAAAAGAAACGGAAAAATGGATTAAAAAATTTCTCAACAGAAAATCCAACTAATCAAGATCAAAATTATTAGTAAAAAGTAATTAATAAAAAAGTTCTTCACCATCAGTTCAATTTCACCATCCCTTAAAATACTGCCTCCTTGTGCCCTGTCAGTAAGAGCAGGCATTTTTAATTTTCTTTCTTGATCGCTTATGGAAATTTTCGTCGTTACTGGATAGTAATTTCCAGCAACTGGCTCGTCGAGTTCTAACTTCCATGTGGGTCGTTCATTTCTCTTTCGTTTTAACATTGCTCGACCTTTTCTGTCAGTTAAAAATTCACCATTTGATTGCAATTCTGTTGTATATTTAGTTATTATTTCTTTTCCAAAACCGTCACTGTAATCATTTTATAGTTAAATATTTTAATGATAACCATGAAAATTAAGTTTTATCTGGAAGTTTGAATGATTTTTATAAATTGAGATTTATTCAAACAAATCGTACGTGATATCAATGGGACCAACAAGCCAGTTAAATTCGATTCTTTCTTCTCCATCGTAAACTCTTAACAACCTGGCTGATCCACTCGTTCATGGTCAGATGAAGTTCACCCACCAAAGGACCTATTATAATTTAATTTTTTCTTTTTCATGAAAATCAATGCTGCTTTGATTCTTTTTAAAACTAAAATATTAGTACTATTCAGAAAACTTATAAAAAAAACTATCTACAGCAGGGCCTAAAAGTCTGCAGTGGAAAATTAACTTACTTTTCTAAATAAAATTTCCGGTTTCATAACTAAATATTTTTTCACCCCTGTTTTACCCTTTCTCTATCTTTTTTTTCATTCAAATTTAAACTGATTTTTTAGAACCTGAGGAAAAAGGTTAAAAGTTAACGGTAAAAGGATCTATTATTTTGTTAAAGATGAATTATTCTGTTAAAAGTTTAACTATTTTTTGTACACAATCCAAATACTTGCTTGTAAATTAAATACTTCTTTGAAAATTCATCTGTTTCAGTAGAAATTTAAACGAAGGGAAGTGTCTCTGAAAATGAACAATTGTTTGGCGCAACGCTGATAGGAACATACTACTAGACTGTCCGACTGAAATTTCGTAGTTTCGAACCTGCTGATCAACAATATTATTGCAGAAGCTGTAGAAATGGCTAGATAAATTCGGGTGAAGCACCAAATATTTTAATTTTATGTACTCAAATATCGTTTAGGAAAATCTGCGATGCGGAAGGATAACGAACATTATTTTCGTATGAATCATAGTCAGTGTAGCATAATACGGTGGCACCATGTGCACATAAACCACCTCTAATCATTTTTGGCTTGCAGTTTTTCTTCTTCTATGAGCTCTTTATTAACGTTCACCTCCTAATCTTTCTGTAGCAATTCTCTGGCCAGTCCTGCATTCGCACCTTTTACCCTAATTGGTACATAGTACCTGTTTATTATATCGTTTTCTTGTTTGTTTTTCTCTTTTTATTAGTTGTTGGCATTATGTGCTGCCATTTATTTGCTTATTTGTTTTACTCTTTTAAACATTAGGATATGCTGCTGAGTATTAATAATAATTGATATTTGATACTAAGATTTTAGAATTAAAATTTTTAGATTTGTAGAACCATTTCGCAATGGCTATGTTTGCGAAAAAAATGTACACGGAACAAAGGGATAGATATGATTATGCTGCTGTACTCGAATTTGCAACTCGTGGGCGTGACGCATTCAATTCACCAGCACTTATCGTCCATGTGCAAATGAGACTATGCAATAATATTAATCAGTCTATCCTTGATGAAATATTTTTAATGGAGCGTATTCTATCTCGTCTAAAATTGAACGTATTGACACAAACTGCGAATAATAGTTGCGTGATCTATAATGGTGTACGTGATATAAAGAAATGCAGAATCAACGTTTTTGTATCACGGAATAATTATATTGCAGAAGAGATCCTCTCACACTACTTAGATGCTCGAGGTTTCATTTTTTGCCGTTGTTGCCTGGATTACGCTTCATTATAAGGCTCTACATTATAAACGATCAGCAAATTATTCTTTTGCAGGGACTTTGCAGCATGGCAATGAATTGCACAAGATTAAATGACAAACACAGGTTTACATATAAAAAATTTTACTCAATTTCTCCTATCACAAAGGAACAGTTTCTTGCACTTCTAACTTTTCAGGAACCAGTATCCTGTCAAGGCGATCGTAGGTACGTAACAAAAAGGAACATGAGACCGACTTTGGAAATAAGATACATCGAAAAGAGTAGCACCTTTAACACTCTGCCACAATCATATCGTGTGCATAAAGGATGCTTCATAGTGAAACCTGCACTGATAGTGTTAACAAATGTATTTGTACTCGATATTCATGGACCATATTTCTCAGACAGTAGAAACAGCGATGCTGCTATGCTTCGAAATGAGTTTGAAAGAAATGAGGATATGATGAACCAGTGATTCTTTGAAGGATCAATTATCGTGATTAACAGAGGCTATCTAGCAGCCTTAGAATTATTGCATCAATTATCACATTATTTGAGATACCTGGTGCAAATGAAGGGCTGGTTAGAGAATTGCTAGAGCGAGCTCGGGAGGTGAATGCTGTCCAAGCGCTCATAGAAGGGGAAAACCTGAAAGCCACAAATGCTTAGAAATGGATGCTCTTGGGCTCTCAGCATGTGCAAAACTTTCCACATTTAACTTTGGAATTTTTCGGAGACTTGACTGTTGGAGTTTATAAGGCCAACTTGGCTCTAGGATACATCAAAGATAAGCTGCAAAGAGAGGATCAGGAAGAGCTTTAATTCCAAGTTTCGGGGCATGCGCTGATGGTCATAGAACCATAATTAAAAAGGTTGAGATTCTTTTCATGATTCCGTAATGCGACTCAACATCAAAATTTGGATTGCAACATGACGCTCAGGACTGAAATCACCCTGACCCTATATAGGGCTATTATTTTACGTGCCGATATGAAGCACGAACCCTTAGCTCGTGTGAACATGTTGCCCTCGTATTGTTATACATTGGTTCTGCTTGATACGAAAATAATGTTCGTTATCCTTCGACATCCTTTCACAATGTGATCGTGGACGCTGATCACAGACCAGAACAACAAATCTCAAGCTAAACTGACCTTTTTCGGATTCCCTATTTCGAATTAAATTTTCCATCACAGCTATTTGACTATGAAAAATTAGCAACATTTAGGGCTTCACCAGAGGTTATCTAGCAATTTTTAGAGCCTTTAAAATAATATTATTGATCAGCAGGTTCCAAACTACAAAATATTTGTCGGGTAGCCTAGTGAGGATGACTTGTGGGCTTTGCGACAAACAGTTACCATTTCCGATTTGATCTTTTTTAATATTGTGAAAAAAGGAATTTAAGTAATGCAATGACGGCTATCGATTTATTTTTCGACCTTCGGAACTCGATATTATTCAGCAGCAGATCCGATTCAACAAAATATCAGTCGGAAAGGCTTGCTTCTATGAGTGCTGTGGCAAACACTTCCCATTGGGCACAAAATTTGGCGACGTTTTTACAACATCTTTACGACAACTTTACGACATACTATGTTCATGTCGTTAAGGTCTCTTTACGATATCGTAAATGAGTGATATGATTTGACGATGTATTTACGATATCGCAAAGACACCAAAACGACATGGACATAGGATGTCGTAAAGTTGTCGTAAAGTTGTCCCAAAGATGTCGTAACGATGTCGTAAAGACGTCGCCAAATTTTGTGCCCACTGGGTTATCTTTAACAATTGAATCTTTAACATGGATTTTTGTGTTCAAGAGACCAAAAACTATAAAATATCTCAGTTTGGGAAGGTTTTACCAAACGATTTCTCTCATTTGTTTTTTGCGAAGAGCTTTTCTTTTGTTAAAAATGTTTTATAAGTTTTGTAAAAAATTAATCTTTTTTGATGAAGGGTTTAATTATTTTTTTTATTACTCTTTTTTGGTTGACCTCATTTGCATTAAATATACGATTAAACCTTTTTTGTTGAAATATCAACTGCTCATTTTTCATTAACAACTCATTTTTTTCAATTAAAACGTTATTCTTTCCGTTTCAAAATTAAACTACGCGTTTGAAAAATTCATCTTTTTTTTTAATATTCAACTATTTGGTTGAAATTAATTTTCTTTCTTATTCAGAATTCTTCCTGAGTTGAAAATTTTACTTTTTATTTGAAAATTCGACTTTTTTCTTTGAATTTAGCCAGTTCTTATTTAAATTTTTTAAATTTTTCGATTTCAATATTACGTATCAAATCTTTTGTGGATGATTATTATTTCTAGCTTGATCTAAGACGTTTTGATTAAAAAATAATTTCTTTTTGGCTAAAAAAATTTTCGTTCAAAATTTACATTTTTTGTGGAAAAATCGTTTTTTCTGCTTGACTTCAATTATTTATAATATACAATGGAAAAATTTTTTAGTTGAAATAATGAATGTTAAAAATCTTAATGACATTTGACAAATTCATCATTTGAAATTAATATTACTATATAATTTGATTGAAATTTTTCTTCTTTCTCACTTATAATTCCTCCTTAGTTAGAAATTTCAAACTTTTATTGGAAACTCGTACTTTAGTCGAATTCCACTGCTGTTATATAGAATAAAATTTTTTTGTTACTGTAATAACAAATCTTAAATTTTTCTTGGACAATTCATCTTTATCAAATAGTCTTTTAATTTAAAAATTCAACTTTTTTGTTAAAAATTCTTATTTTTATTTGAAGATTCAACTACCTGATTAAAAACGAAGTTTTTGTTAAAAATTTCACCGTTTTGTAAAAGATGTAAGGTCTGGCGAGAAAATTAAAGAATTTGGTTGACATTTTTCTTCTTTCACTATCATAATTCTTTTTTCGTTTCTAGTTTCTCGTTGTGAATTAATCTCGTTCTGAATTAATCTCTCTTATTCATAATTCTTTCTTAGTTGCAAAATTGAAATTTTGATTGAAAATTCGTTTTTTTTGTTTTAAAAATTCATCACTTTTCGTAGATACTTGACGCTTTTTTGTTTAAAAATGCAAGTCTTTAGTTACAAATCATTTGTTTTGGTTAAGTATTTAACTATTTTATTAAATATTTGATTTTTTCTTAAAAAATTATCCTTTTTGGTTGAATATTTAACTGTTTTATTGAAAAATTCGACTTTTCATACTGAAATTTAACAATTGGTTTAATTTTTTTCAAATGTAATCATTTTTGGTTCTAACTTAATGTGTTTTATTGACAATTTTCATGATTGGTTTAAAAATTCATAAAAAATGTAGGGTCTGAGGAGAAAATTTAAAAATATTCTTGGCACTATTCTTCTTTCTCACTCAAAATTCTTTCTTAGTTCCTAGTTTCTCGTTTTGAATTAATCCTTTTTGGTTCAAAATTGTTGAAAATTCAACTACTATTTATTTAAAAACGAATTGTTTTAACGAAAATCAACTGTTTTGTGAGAAATTCGTTATTCGACAAAAAATTAAACAATTTCGTTAAAATTTTACTTCTCTCCTATTCATAATTTTTTCTTAGTTGAAAAATGAACTTTTTAAAATAAATTTATGTTGAAAATTCAACTTTTGTTTTGAAACATTTTTTTTTAAAATGTAATGATTTTTGGTTTTAAGTTGAAGTGTTTAAGTGAAAATTTGTATCTTCTCAGTGGGCACCAAGTTTAGCGACGTCTTTACAACATCATTACGACATCGTTATGACAACTTTACGACATCCTACGTCCATGTCGTTATGGTGTCTTTACGATATCGTAAATAAGTCGTAGGATCTGACGATGTCTTTACGATATCGCAAAGACACAGAAACGACATGAACATAGGATGTCGTAAAGTTGTCGTAAAGATGTCGTAATAACGTCGCCGAATTTCGTGTCCACTGGGTTAGGTTTACAAATTTATATCTCTTGTTATAAATTAGTTTAGTTATGATATCCTTACGACAACTTTATGACATCCTATGTCCATGTCGTTTCGGTGTCTTTGCGATATCGTAAAGACATCGTCAGACCATACGATTTATTTACGATATCGTAAGGAAACCTTAACGACATGGGCATAGGATGTCGTAACGATGTCGTAAAGACGTCGCTAAACTTAGTGTCCACTGGGAAATTACTGCCCCTCTTTGGAGTCTTTAGTTAATTCGATTTTTGACGACAATACACCGATAAATCGTCTTTAGCGGTGTTCAGAAGTAAGAAAAAATATTCAAAACAAAACCCCATTCTCTAATGCACGTTTATCAGAGTTAGCGACTAAAAAAATAAATGAATACATTCATGATAAATAATGAATAATAATAGTTAAAAATACTGATACCGAAATTACCTTGTTTTTTACCTTATTTGTTGCATGACTATTTGAATTTTCAGTTAAATCGTCCACCTGAACTCTCTTTTTTTGATCATTTTTGCTCACATAATATGACAAAATAGCCCAAAGGAGGTATTCTAGTTGCCAAAAATACAAGTTCATATGAAGCAGAGGTTTCCCGACCAGGAATTCTTTTAATTATTGTCGAAATTGGTACTATTTGTGTTACGACTACGTTTCCTGGAAGAATCATACTAATTATACTTAGTGGACATAAGACACTATTTTTATTTTCGTTATCTGTACATACAAGCTACAGCTGCCCGAAAATCTAGAACTTCTAATCGCGCATTCCCTGTAAAAATGGAAAAGTTAATTTGTGTGTGTTAAGCCTGCGTTCCGACTGGTACGCCGCTGCTGAAACGAAGTCCATAAAAGCCCGGGCTGTGAGAAGATACTGACATTTGAAGGGTCCGCGGTCTAAACCTGTTACCTGCTTATAACGTCTTATGGGAAATACGCGATTTTTCTTACAACGGCTCAGTTTACTCGTAAAATAGGCTAGTGGGACATATGTCAGAGTGTGCTCCGTTATGTGCATATGTGTATCGAAAGTTTTTTGTGGCTAATTTCACGTCACGTTCGATGTTGTCGTCTACAGATCGCTGTAAAGATGAAGCCCTTGTGAATTACATGCGAATAGCTTTAAATTGTCATATAAATTTCGATTTTGATTAAAGTTTTGTGAAACTAACGTGTATTGTATGAAATTCCAGTTAGCGGGTTTAGACCGCGGACCCTTCATTTAATTATTAGCAGAAATAAATTATGTTAAGAACCTTTTTTCATTAGGGACTCACAAAAATTGAAGCGAAAGAAGGAAAGCGCAAGGAGGAGGGCAAAGGTTCGCAAGATACTCAGAAATCGGAATTAATAAAAAAATATAGAAGTCGCAGACATTAGGCTATCTGATAACGCTCTTATAGTGACAGCATATAATTCACCTCAGGCAAAACTAGATGTCAACGACCTTAATTTAATTTTTGAAACCGGGAAAAAGGTTTTTTTGCACGGTGACTTAAATGCTAAAAATATGGGGAAATCCTTTAGGATTTTGCGATAAAGAAAATTGATCAAATTTTAGCTCCAGATAATTTTACTCTTTATCCTCAGAATAACGCAATTCCTAGCATTGTTGACATGGGCATAGCCAAAAATATTGATTTCGATTAAAACTAGAGGTCTCTCATGAACTTTCCTCCGACCATAGCCCAGTTAAGATTACTGAAAATAGTTTTACTACTCTGTAAACGTACAAATGTGATATTTTAAACTGTAAAAAGGCTAACTGGCCGAAAATGAAAAGTATGATTAATAATGATCTTGTACTCAATCCAAAGCTTAATGCAACATAGGACTCATACTGTTGTATTGACTCGCTTGTAGATGTTGTAAATAAAGCCACTTGTTTGTGTGTCCTAGAAACAGTTGAATACAAATATAAACCTTTGCCTTGGCACATTAAGAAAATTATTAAAGATAGAAATACATTGCGAAGAATCTATCAAAGAACGAATAGGGATATTGTATTTACGGTTAAAAATAAATCAGGGAACAAAATTCTCAGAGAATTCTTTAAATTTGAAAATTCTAATTGGAATGAAAAACTTACCAATCTACTAATCAAGAACAATAGACTTTGAAAATCGCAAAATGCCTTAGTCAGAAAAACAAAAATACTATTTCTACAGTCCATAGAAAAAACTCTTTAATAATCACAGATGATGGTAAGGAAAATATTTTAACACTTCATCATGACTCAGTACATCACTTGACAAAAAATATGCTTGATTATGATATCAAGCAGTAAGTTAATACAAAATATAATTAAGTATTAGAAGAAACACTGGATAAGAACGATGTAAATCAGGTGACTCGAAGACAAATCAGGAAAGCAATTATGAGAACTAGATTGAGAAAGACATTGAGGCTAGATGAGATCCAAAATATAATTTTCAAAAAACTTGCTAAATAAGGCAATATTTCAGATGACGCATATTTTTTATGCCAGCCTAATGTTAGAACATTTCCCAAAATTGTTGAAGACTACCAATATCTTGCCTTTTCATAAACCAGGAACGGATAAATGCAGTCTAGTTAGTTATCGACCTTTTAGTTTGGTATTCACACTCGGAAAACTTTTTAAACAAATTATATATCATTGGATTCAGAGCCAGAATACTTTTAGCTAAATATATGATCAAAATTGTACAAAGCTATTCTGAAAATAGGAAATTTGTTGTCACTATAAATGAAAAGATTTATAACGAGCAAGGCGTAGGGGTAGAAAAAAAGATCTCTGAATTCTATGTGTTTAATAAGCTAATCAAACTCAAGCTTGAAGTTAAATACCTTGGTTTAATGTTACAATTTAAACTCAATTTCAAAGCATACATAAGCTAAATTGGAATCCCTCGAATATGATACCTAATTTTAAATATACTATAAGTAACAAAATTTTGTGCTCAAAACCCAAAGCAATGTTTTTCAATTCACACGTACCTTCAGCAACCGGAAAAATCCTACCCGTAGCTGTAATCGTGAATGAAGCTGATCATCCTTACACAATGCTCTAAAATACTTTTTTGAATTTCTACTCATTGAAAACCTTTCATAAACTTAGGCTTTCATGTCTAATCTGCTTGCGTTTCCTTTATAGCAAACTGTCGATTCATTATCTCTTACCTATAGAAGCAGGTTTTCAATACTAGTTGTACAAAAACATACACTCACGCATATGAAACTCGGGATCTAAAACGTCGTTTCTTTTCCTACTATACACTACTTAAAGTCAAGGAATATAGGAAAGGATCACTTCAGTTAGTCTTATGATAAACCGAAAACCGAAGAAAGCTATCCCAATGATTCTCGTAACGGTTCCTAATACAAGACAGGCTAAGAGACCTACTTCGTCTCCAGTTTTTCGCTTTCATTTGAATAAAACATAAATAAAGCAAATACCAGGGGTGTTAGTTGAAGTTCACCGGTTTTATTCATAGATGTCGCTAGAGTTATGTATACATTTCTATGATTCGGCATCTATGTCATATTTTTCTATGGACAATAACCTTCAAAAATACACAATTCCATTCTGCCAAAATAATAGCATCATAGTTGTTTACCTCACTGAATATGTCGAGTTTCGTTCTAAGTAAATTTCATTTGCGGCATTCGTTGCTTTTCTTATTTCATCAAAAGAAAAAAGCAGTTGAAGCTCATCGATTGCTGGTAGAAACTTATGGTGAACATGCTCCAGTGATTAGAACATGTAAGGCATGGTTTCAACAATTTAAAAGTGGAGATTTCGATTTAACAGACAATGAACATCGTGGAACAGCGAAAAAGTTCAAAGACGAGGAATTGTAAGCGTTATTGGATGAAGACCCAACCCAGTCGCAACAACAATTGGCACTAGCACGAAATGTGACCCGAGGAGCAATTTGCCAACGCTTAGAAGCCATGGAAAAAATCCAAAAGTATGGAAAATGGGTACCACGCCAACTGAACGATAGACAAATGGAGAATCGAAAAACCATTTGTGAAATGCTGCTTGAACGGTTCGAAAGAAAATCTGTTCTGCATCGAATTGTCATCGGGGACGAAAAATGGATTCATTTCGAGAACCCAAAGCGGGAAACAATCATGGCTTTCACCTTGTGAGGTCGGCCCATCGACCCCGAAGACATGGCAAAGTTATCCTACAATATGACAACGCACCGTCTCATACCGCTAAAGTGGCGAAGAATACATTAAAAGCATTGAATTGAAAAATATTATCGCGGCCGCCGTACTCTCCAGACCTCGCCCCGTCCGACTATGACCTTTTCGCATCGATGGGACAATCACTCGCAGACCAGCGCTTCCCTGATTCTGAAGAAGTCGAAAAATTGCTCATTGAATGGTTTGCCTCGAAAGAGAAAAAGTTTTTTTGGAGTGGTATCCATGATTTGCCTGAAAGATGGGCAAAATGTGTAGAATCCAATGGTCAATACTTTCATCTTTAGACTAACAATAACAAAAATGACCTACTTCTCAGCCACGTGATTGAAGACTTTATGTACATACGCATACGAAATTTTGCAATTGAAGTCCAAGAGCACAGATTTGGAATCAGATACCGGAAGTCTAATGTTACACCTCTCAAAAACCCAGATGAAACGTCTACCAAATTTAGCCCTACCGATAAAGAAAATCCTCCAACGATAAATATTAAAAGTAATTTCGGTCTACATGCCGAGTCATCTGACCCGCAACACATTGTTGAACGTGAAAAAATTGTCTCTAACATTCTTAAAATTCCAAGCACAGATAATTTCAAAAAAAATAACCTACAGAGAACTAACCAAACTAGTCTAAAATATTATTAATAAGAAACCAGTCGTCCCTGATTCATTTTCTAATTCAGTCATAAAAAAACTTCTTATCTAGTTCTGCACTCTCCCATTGCATGGACCAGTAAGTTGTGACGTGCTGTTTTAAAAATTCAAGGTTCATATGCTTGCATTCAGAAACAGACCTTAAGGCTCAGAAGTACCAGTACTTGGCAACGTCGCATAAGAAAATGGTCGGACGGCACCATTGCCTACTTTTTTTTACTTTTGGAAGATATCTCACATTTTAGTTCTTCTCAAATAAGGCAAGATAAATTGCAATCAAAGAGCTGCAGACTTATTAGTCTTTCTAATACAACGATGGCCATTACCTTTTAGACAAATTTTTTTCGGTAGGAAAATATAGTTATGATTTCCTTCACAAAAATGCGATTTTGGAAGAATTTCTCGTGAAACAAGTCAACCAGGCCGGGGAAAAACCTACGACATGCATTTCGAACCCACTAACCCCTTTCAACTCTTTTCTGCAACTTATATTTCTACGAAGATTGTAAAAGGTGCATATTCCTTGAACTATTATATACATGAATAATAATGATTCAAAAGATTTACAAACTTTACCTGTGTAATCTGTTACTTGATAAGATTTTCCTCTGACGGGACGTCTGATGAAAGTTCTAAGACGTTGACTCGTTGGATTGTATACGGTAACTATAAAGTTTTTATTAACTTCTGTGTGTTCACAGGAACTAATATTCAATAATGGACAAGAATGGAATTCTAGAGAATCTTGGTCCTCGGATTTTTCTCCATTTCGTAACATTTTTCTAAAAATGAATTTGGAAATTAGTGACTTTAAGTTGTACGAGGTCTGTTCAAAAAAATACGCGGATTGTTTGAATTTCGCGGCTCGAGTTCGTTTCAGAAGAATCCGCTTGGTGTCGCTAAGTTTGTGCAGATCAGCTGTTTAAAACGCGGTATTCCAGTCGCAGATATCTTCATTTGTTATAAGCTACACGGTTTTAAGTAAAGAGTGTTTTTTTTTGTTTATCGGATTGTAAAATAGACAGCCTGAAAGAAAAACGAATTGCTGTGAAATTTTGTGTGAAACTCGGGACATCTGTAACTGAAACATTTGCCATGCTCAATACGGCCTACGGTGATGTTGCCATGAAGCGTACTGCATGTTTCAAATGGCATGAACGTTTCAAGGGTGGCCGACAGTCGATTGACGATGATGAGCGTCCTGGGCGTCCTTCAGCGTCAACTGACGACCCACACGTTGACAGTCAACACCCTGGTGTGCGAAAATCGACGTCTCACCATTAGGGAGCTTGTCGAAGAGTGTGGGATATCAGTTGGATCTTATTACGAGATTTTGACTGAAAAATTGAAGATGCACCGCGTCACTGCGGAATTTGTGCCACGTCTGATGACCGACGACCAAAAAGCCAATCGCGTCCGGGTGTCTCAGGAACTGCTTGATTGTTCAGATGAAGATGAGAACTTTTTGTCACGAATTATAACCGGCGATGAATCATTTTCTTGTTCCCAAAACTAAAAAAACCCCTCAAAGGAAGAAGATTTAAGCCAGACGTGTAACTTCCAAATAAAGTACTTTTTTATGCCCTCAATCCGCGTATTTTTTTAACTGACCTCGTATATTTGGACAAATATGTATTAAAATGTGGAATATGCTAAAACCCATCACTTAGTTTACTTATTAATTTTCCAAGCATATATAAATTTCTGGCGATGTTTAATAGATATCTCAGGCTCAAAAAGGAGTGTAGCTAAACATTATTTATAAAATTATGGATAATATTGTCATACTTTATTGAAACTTATTTCGAAAAAGAACTAAAGGCGAACTTTAGAAAAAATATTTCAAGTTAGAATTGTTTGTTTGACAAGAATTATTATTGAAAGTTTTGTGTTTCCTTAAAGTAAAACTTGCGATTCTAATTTCTTCCTAGCTTCGTAATGATTATTTCATTCCTTCAAGGATTCACTTCAAATTTCATTAACACTTCTTTAATTCACACAAATTACTTATAAATTATATAATTGTTATTTTTATGAACAATATTTTTCCTAAATGGAATTATATTACAAAAGCGTAACAAAAACATTTATAGAGAATTTTTCTAAGAACGATATGAGCCCTACAATATCAGGATTAATTAAGAATTGCAACATTTACATAAAGAGAAAACCAAAAGGTTAAACTTCAAATAACTATTGATAAATAAACAATGCATTAGGCTGATATATTTTTTTTGAATATTATCCTTTATATTTTAAATCATTTATAACAATGCTCATTTTTGAACTTCAAATAACTATTGAGCATCCTTAAAAGAAGAATAAAAATAAATCAAATTGAAAGGAAGTAACATAAATTAATAATTAAAAAAAAATCAAACCTCAAGATATTGGAACTAATTTTCTCTCCATCTTCTATACTTTTGGATAATAGTTGAACATAATCGTGTGCAACCAATTGTTTTTCTGTTCCTGTAATAGCATCGTGATGTCGTAAGACGCCCATGGCTTCGTGGAATTTAACCAACGCCAAATTATCTGGCTCATTGCTTACAACTGAAAGTTGTTTAACTACCTAAAATAAAGTTTTAATTACAAAAATCCTAAAGTATTACTTGTTTTCGAAAAGCACCTTCACCTGATTGAGAATTTCTTATTAATGCAGGGCCTAGAATTTTTAGAATTTCGAACTAAACATCTTTTGTGTGTCGATGAATTTTCAACAAAATAGTTAAATACTTAACTATAAAAAACTAATTTTTAACCAAAAAGTTGCATCTGTAACCAAAAAAGATTGAGTTTGGGCCAAAATTTAATAAAGAAGTTGGAATTTTAATGCAAAGATATTTTTTATATTTCGACCAAATAAGATTGAAATTTGTCTAAATAATTCAAGCAGTGGAATTCATCTTGAGAGACGAATGCTAATCAAATAATTTTATTTAAACCAAATAATAATTTAATTTTGAATAAAATAATTCTATTTAAAAAAAAGATTTTTTCATTTTTGAAAAATAAGAATTTTAATGATACTAATTTAAATTAATAATTTAATCAATCAACCGAAATATTAAAATATTAAAATTAATAAATAAAGGTCATTTTCAGCCAAATAACACAACCCCCAAAAAATTGTCTGGAATCCAGGCTAAACCACTATACGTATACGTTTTTAAGGTCTCTGAAACCGAATCCGGGGTCAGTTTGACTCCATAAGGTCAAGGTCAACATTAATTAAAGGTCAGAATAAAGAAAACCATCCGCTTAGATGAAACCATTGGTTCGGAGAAAACCTCTTTTCTCAAACTTTGTTGAGTCGCTGAATCTGAATTTGGAGTCAATTTGACTCCACTAAGTCAGAGTCAAGGTCGAGTGAACGTCAAAATAAATAAGAGCATTTAATCGGCTAGAAACACTACTTTAAAACGTTTTTTGGTTCTTTAAATCCTAATCAGATGTCCTTTTTAGCCAAACAAGTCAAGGTGAAGGTCGTCCCAAGGTAAAAATTCTGAAAACCATGGTACCGAACTTAAAAGGCCGAACTAACCCTAGATTCAGATTCAGCGACCCAAAAAAGTCTAGGAGTAGAAGTTTTTTCTAAGTCCAGGTTTTTCTGAATTTTTATCGGAGGATGACCATCATCCCGATCTGTACAGGGTAAAAATGACCCCGGTAAAAATGATCTGATGTGGTCAAAGCGACCCCCGATTCGGATTCAGCGATTTCAAAATCATCTGAAAGTACAGGTTTTCTTCAATACAACGGTTTTCTCCATTTTGAACTTCACTTGACCTTTTTCTGACCTGTTGTGGTGAAAATGACCCCGTATTCCGAATCAGGGACTAAAAAAATGTCTAAAAGTAGAAGTTCTCTCCAAATCCATGTTTTTATAAATTTTTAACTTGAAACGATCTTCATCCCGATCTGATGGGGTAAAAATGACCTCGGATCCGGATTTACCGAGTCCAAAAACGTATTAATGTAGAGAGATTTACTTCGACTCAACGATTATTTCTCATGTTGACCTTTACTTGAGCTTGACCCTCACCTGATGGGGTCACTCTCAACCTGGATTTGGATTCAGCTACCCAAAAATGTCTGATACTAAAGGTTTTTTCCGATCTATTGGTGTTCTCCAATCCAAGGGTTTCTTCATTTTGACCCTCAAATGACCTTTATTCTGGCCTAATGTGGTCAAAATGACCCCGGATTCGGATCCAGGGACCCTTCTAATAACGTCTGCGAGTAGATGTTTTCTCCGATTCAATGATTTTCACCATTTTGAACTTCAATTGACCTTAATCCACCTACTGGGGTCAGGTTGAGCCCGGATTTGGATTCAGTGGCCTCAAAAACGTATGGGTGTGGTGGTATAGCTCGAGATGCAGAAAAAAATTTTGTTCGTCTGTGAAATAGGTTTTATTAAATAAGTCCCTGTTTAAGTGTAAAAACGAGAAATATTGAAAAAGAGGATAATCGGTCAAAGACAGTAAAGTTTGCGACAAATAAATAGAATTTTTTTATAATTGATGGACTAGAGAAGAATATTTTTAAATAAGGCTTAAAGTTACTTAATAATTATTTTTAAATACTGGATCAAAAGGAAAAAATTTGGCTGAGAAAATAAAGTTAATTTTTTGCTGCAGATCTAATCATTTTGAATTACACAAAGTGAGTCAAAATAGTGTAAATGTAGGCCCTTTATTAATGATAATATTATATCAGTAATGATAATCATGATAAATTAATATATCTAGATAAAAGGTAAATTAGTTATTGTTGGAGTTTAAGTTCGTATAATATAAATGTATTTATTTGGTTTCATTTTTATTATTGTTTTTCTATTTGGTTATGATTAGTAAAAAGTAGGATAATATGAATTGAAAAGAATTTATGTTTTTCAAAGAAACAAAAAAATTAACTTTTGATCAATATTTTATGGCTAATGGTAAGATGAAATTTGGAGTTTCAGCTTGATTTATCTAACATTCATTAGCAAAACCTCTAAAGATAATTTTATTTTTGATAAAAAACAAAAATAAATTTACAGTCGAATCTGGATTAAGTGATTCTTGATTCAGTGTTTCCGAGAATTGACACCGCGCCCCGGGGATAAATGAGAGCAGTTTGGGGAGATGTGCGGTGTTCACTCACGCGTGACAAAACAGAAAAAGGAACAGGAGAGCCAAAACAGTACCGAGACTCTAGACTGATTGTCACCGCCAATCACAAAACCGACACTAAATGCAGATTTGACTTATTTTTTTGCCAACTTGAACAAATTTAGGGGCGATGTACACGGAAATTCGACAAAAAAATTCAAACGCATTTTTGGTCCACCGTAGTGAGCATGTTCAAAAATGATAAAAAATGGAAAAAAGTTATCTTTTTTTCGTACTTGTTGAGTTTATCGAAGTTAGTATACCACATGTCAGCATTTTGGTAGATAAAATCGTTTCCCATAGTAATTAGAATATTATTTGTCCTGTAGGTACTTGATTGTCTCTTAACATACGACAAAAATTGATATACCTGAGAAATAGATTTTGAATTATATAATTATCTTAGAAAGAAATTATTGCTTATTATTATAAACTAGAAAAAAATGGGGACAAATAATGCGAAATTCTGGAATGATAAAATTTCCGAAATTATAAAATTGACAAAAACTAAAAATCCCGATTTGGAAAACGTTATTAATTAGAAATAATATAAATAAATATTTTTATCGAATAATTTTTTTTAATGGTTGAGGTTTATTAAATTATTGCTTGCACGTGTTTTTAAATTATTTTTTTTTACAATTGTGATACACTTTTTTTCATTTATATTCAATTTTTATTTCATTTTTTCTTTATTTGTGATTTTAAATTCAAACCAAAATTTTTAAAAACTTGAAACATTTAAAAAAAATTGTTTTAAATTCGTGAATTTTCTAGTTCGCACATTTGATATATAGGCCATTTTCTGCGGGTAATTATATTATTCGTGAATTTTACAATTCGGGATAAATGTGCTATGCTAGCAAGAAAAAAATCTGCTGCGCTTGCAAGTTTGAGCGCACCTTTCAAAATTAAAGGTTAAAGCATTAGCAACTGTCATTTGGTGATTGTAAATTCTCTTTTGTTAAAGCTCTTTCGGCTTTAACGAACAAATTCTCATGAAGTATCTCATGCTGTAAAACAAAATGTTATTGTATCTTGTGTCCTTTTTCCAGAATGTTAATTTTTTAAAATTTTTATATATTTTTATAACCAGAGTTTATAACAAATTTGTAGATATTATGTAGTTAAACCACTTTTGTAGTTTTTTCGTCTCGTATGACATTGTTCTAAAACTTTAATTTTTTTATTTTCAATCTTGATTTTTACGATTGAAAGAAAATCAACTTTTTTTATCTGAAAATGATTAATAAAAAAATTACAGATCTTTTTGAGTGAACAACTTTTGTCTTTAAATTTTAGTTCGTACCATGTGTCGATTTTCAAAAAATTTAATGCACTCATTTTGAATGTTATTTTTTACGAACAAAACAAAAAATACGTATCCTATCAAAAATTATTAATGACAAATTTAAATAAGTTTTCAATATTTTTTGGAAGAAAAATTTTTTTCTATTTATTTTTGTTATAGCTTATGTCGTTTTTCCAAAAATTAAAAAAAAATTTTTATTGTTGTTTTTTCGAAAAAAAAACAACAAAAAATACGCGTCGTATCGAAAAGTGATTAATTATAAATATAAAGATTTTTCATAGTCCGCAATTTTAATTTATTTATTTTTTCGTATCTTGCATAGTTTGACCTCAAAATGAAATGTTTGATTATTTTCGTACCATCAAAATTGAATTTTCAACTTTTTGGAAAAATTGAAAAAGTTGTTATGATAATCTTTTGGGGCTTTCAAAATTCAACGTTTTTCTTCTTTTGAGTTCTATTCATATAATGCGATGTTTGGCCTAAAATTTCTATTTTAGTTTGTTTTGTTGGATTTTGGAAAAGTTAAAAGGATAAATTGTTCGAGTTTTCAAATACTATGTTAACTATACGTAGAATTTGTAAATAATGAAAAATGCGGTTTTAAATAATTTAAAAATACGCTCACTTTTTGAATTTTCATCCAAAATAGCTGTTTTATGAACTCGTTCTTTCTTTTTAGGCCTTAAGAAAGTGTAATAAAGCTTAATCAAATTTGAAATTTGGTCATATAAAATATTGAAATTGTATTAAAATTTTTGATCTAATAATTTAAAACTACCACATTATGAAATTTAAAATTGATAACCTCTGCCTAATAATTACGACTTTTCAAAATACCAGGTGTATACATATGAAACCGGTATTTTTTCAAGAAAAAAACACATTTATTTCAAGAGAATGATAACAAATATTTTATTCAAAGTATGC